>NC_046382.1:28446000-28746000 GCF_011125445.2 Fundulus heteroclitus | reverse complement strand
AGTCAAACTCCTGTATTGACTTTTTAACCGCGACTGTGAAAATATCTGAGGTTTGAAGTGCAGCTTGAAGCGCTGCTGTCACTTCCTTTGACATATCTGTTTGCGACGCCTCCTTGTTGAACCAAGCTTACCTCTACTTGATGCCTGATCTGGATTAAAAAAAAAGATTGAAGGATAATGAGGACTTGCCGTGCCTCGTCATTTAGGTTTTTTTAAATTTCCTCTCAAAGAGAGAGAGAAAACGGAGCGTGAGTGGAAAACGGTATTATGAAAGCAGGTTTGAGGTTACCAATTAATTTCCGAGCTGTTACCTGTTGACAGGACTACATCCGGACTCCTCTGCCTTTTTCAACGAGGAACAGTACAATCTGTTATGCTGTAGGGGTCATCAGCTCTTCCTCAGCCAATGATTACAAGTAATTACCTGTTTTTCCTCCCTCCCTCCATCCATGCCTCCACCCCTCCTCCTCTCCCTCTCTCTTCCCCTTTCTCCCTTGAGCTATTACCCTAACTGGCTGTTGTGGAGCAAAGAGGAGGTGTGTGGAGAACAAGGCAGGCTTTTATGGACTCCCCACCAGCGCCACTCCACACCGCTCCATTTTGAAATTATCGGGTCCCCTTGCTTTTGAAGTCTATGTAAGCGCACCCTCCTATTTACGTGATGGCTACGTACTTAAAGGTCACAGATTGATCAAGAGGTCCTAAAGATGGCCTTTTCACTGAAAGCACTGCAATACCGTGGCTTCCACAAGCCACATCTGTGCGGGGGGGGAAAAAAAAAAGGGAAAATAAAATGCATCACTCCTCCAAAGTCAGGCATATTCAGACTTTAATGCACAATCCCATTTAGCCCAGAAAATGCTACAATTGAATATGGAATTCACAATGAGCAAAGCAATTTATCCCAGCTTTTTTTTTTTTTTTTTTTTTTTTTGGTCCATCTGTGTTGGTTGAGGCACTAGAATGTTTTGCTCATACACTCTCTTGGGGTCATTTTGTGCACGTGTCAGTCTCTGAGCTGAACCGAACAAAAGACTATTGTCTTGTACACCGTCTTCCTGAAAACTGCAGCATTTCTGAAAGCCTCTAGACCAGAAATGATGATTCAGTGAACAGAATCCCCTCTGCCTTTGGTGCAATGTTTTAATTCATTTCTAATTCGTACAGCTCACTGCTAATGAGTGACAACAAGAAACTGAAACTTTCATTGTCATTTAATAAATACTATATTGATGGTATATCATCACAAACTACTTTGCTCTTGCCCTAAGGACAAGGATCCCATCCATCCATCTGTCCATCTATCCATCCATTACCCCTATTGCCAAAATAGGATTACAAATTAAAACAAGCTCATTTCAACTTCAAGTGATACAGCTGTATCACTTGAAGTTGGGGGAACGTCATCTGCAGCGAATGTTTGGCTGAACATACAGTTTTAGTCACAACATTAAATCTGACTCACCTGGCTTTAAACTGAACTAACAAAGTTCTAATTGTAAACCAGTTTGTCTCAGATCTACTCTTTGTGTCAGCAGCAAATAAAGCTGCATGAAAACACATGACATTTATTCATCCAGATGTCTTAAACTAACCCATTATGTTATCCACCATTATTGATAGATGGTGCCTTGAGAGCATCTTATTTATCACCCTACCGGGGGGGCGAAGGGGGGGACAGCCAGGCCGCACGCGCAAGACCACTTTTACCCGGTGTGCTAAAATGCGCACGTCGAGCCAACAACTAACAGAACAACTTTATTAATCGTGTCACTCACTAATAACATGATGCATATGATATAAGAACAACACAGCGAGATGAAGAGCCCCGGCGCTAGGACTAATGAAACTGTTTTGAGAGGTGGGAATGTAGAGATGGATGTTGTTTTCTACAACATTAACCTTGCAAATGGCTGCCAGAGAGAAGCAGCACACACACACACACACACACACACACACACACACACGTTCTCACTGTCAGAGCTGGCAACTTCCCGATTGTTGACATTAACACCCAGCCAAAAATTCTCTTTAACCATTCAAAACACCTGTACCCATGCAGGGAGCTAAACAGGCGTAATCTATTTCTGAGTATGTGGGAAATCTTATTAACATCACAACGGCGCTCGTGGCGAAACAACGGGTGATTTGAAAAAAAGTGTCTGGTGCTGTCTGCAAGCAGGGATGACAGATGAGGTGAGAACGACGTAAAAGGGAATGGCGTGGAGCCCAGGGTGGGGTTGGGCTGTTTAAAGTGGCTGCACAGGAACAGACCCTGAGTTAAATCCCTTCAGAATGAGTAATCCTACATAATAATGCACTCATGTGTCTTGATAAGAGCAAACCTTGAACAAGCCGACAGCGTCTGTCTGCGGTGTCTATGAAAACTCACTAACAATGTTATGGATCCAGAAGGCAGCTATATATACGGTGAATATGCTCAGTGAACCTCTAATTTGGAAGCTATATCTTCTTTAATGACACTATTACCGCTGGCTATCACCAGAACAGCATCCGCAGCAACAAGCCCTACAAAATTTCTGGTGTGAAACCACCTTGTGTGTGGCGCAACCGTCACACACAAAGGAAGCAGGCTGCAAGGAAACGGCTCAACAAAAGGCATTAAATGGTCTCTTAAGACTGAATTAGTTATCTGGTTTTGTTTTAACTGGGAAGTAATTTACTGACTTGGTCAATAGATGGAATAGAAAGCCAGTCTGCATGCTGTTTATGGGTCCCGAGAGTCTCAGATGAGGTGAGAGGGCATGGCGGAGTCGATCTATTTAAGCTCGATGACCTGACAGATGCTCACATTGATGTCGGCGTGTCTGAAAAAGTATTGCCCCCGTTACAGATCTCTCCTGTTTTAATTTTTTTTTATTTCGCTATGTAATGTTTTAGATCATTAAACACGTTTTACAGACACCTAAAGATAAAAAAGCAGTTTTTAAATGATGATTTCACTGAGTAAGAAAAACAGCAATCCAAACCAACTAGTCCCCCTGTGAAATTATATGCTAAATCACAAGATATATATATATATGATTAACCACATTTGTTGGTTCAGTTTTGCTAGCCACACCCAGTTTTGACTACTGCCAGACCCATGAAATCAATTAAAAAGGATTAAAAGCAATCCAGCATGCCCGTATCTACTGTAAAAAGCCTCTGATAACAACAAAAAAACAAAACACAACAAAAAGCAAAATAAGTAAAAATATTGATTAACATTTGTCAGTCTGAAGAAAACACAGAACAGAAGGAAACCTGGTTCTTGATGGTCATACTACCGCCATGGCGGTGGTGATCCTGGGCAGCTTTTCTTCTTAAAGACCGTTACAACTAGATGTCATTGATTGAAGCATTAATTTTGCCCTCTAACAAAAAAAATCCTGCAGGAGAACGTCCGCTCTTCAGTTCGTGATCTGAAGCTCTAGCATACTTGGGTTGTGTAGCTGGATGATGATCCAAAGCGCAGCAGCAAAGCCACCTCCAAATGGTCAAAAAAAACCCAAACAAACAAAGTTCAGATCCTATAATTGTCTAATTAAAGTCTTAATAAATGCATAGAAGCTGTGGTATGAACTTAAACAGGCGCTTTACTACAAAGTAGACTTGAGGGCTGTCGTTGATGCCAAGAGTGGTTTGGCCGGTAGGTTTAGGGGGCTTATTTATTTTTGATAGCTATTTCGCTCAATAAATGGATTTTTTTATATGATATCTGCAATTTGTCTGAAACTATGATCTGAAACATTTAAAGGAGACAGAAAAGCACAGGAATAGAAGGAATGTTTATTGGGGTAAATACTCCTTTCACAGAACTGTTAAAGTGAGCTTATATATATATATATATATATCCACAAACCCCACCAGACGATATCTCTGACTCATATGTGAGCTTAACTGCGGCGGCTTCGTTCGTACGTGTTTGAATGTGCACATCTGTGTGGGTGTGTTAATCAGATGTGCTGAATGTGCTTCATGGAAAGCTGCCGCGGATCAGTAAATGTCTCCTTTTGCTAATCATCTCTGCTGTAGCAAAGGGGAGGAAAAAAAAAAAAGGGAGAGATAAATGTTTGAGTGGAGAGGTTGAGGGCGTCTCTTTCAGACCTGCCCCTGCTGTCTGTGAATAAAAGCCTGAAAAGGAGCCACGACAACAGGCTAGAAGTGAGTCCAACTGGGCTTTGAAAAAGCCTGCCTCTTCTCCGGGCCTCGGTGCTAATGCATCCGACTCAAAGGCTGGAAGTCGGAGGGAGAGAGACAGAAAGAAAGAGAGAAAGGGGTTGGGAGACGGGGAACTGGTGCGACAAAGGACAAAGAGCTCCAAGGTGTGCACTCGGTATTCAGTAATTGGTAAAAGAAGCTTCATTTCTTACAGTGATTTCCTGTCTTTTTACCGTCTCTGACAACCCTGATGCTTTTAATAGGGGTATGAGTAGGGGCTATTCTGTGCGCTCACACCCTCCCTCTGCTGAGTCCCCTCGAACACCAACCTGTCTGGCTGCTCTGTGCTCAACAACACCCCCCCCCCCCCCCACACACACACACACACACACACACACACACCGTCCTTCTCTTCACACAAAATGGGAAAAAAGGAAAAAAAAAAAAAAGCATTAACCATATTCTTTCTGTCATTCTCTCCCTTTGAATACCTCAAAACCCTTTAGCTTTAATCATTTCTGGATCAGACTCAGTCCAAATAAGCCAAGCCATTTTCTGCACTCAATTACTCCCTTAACAGCATCAAAAAGAAAAAGGATTCAGGTATAGTGAGGAGAGAAAGAAGGTGAGAGGGAGAAAATTGTGAAGCATCTTCATCCGCCGAAATGCTTTGAATGCTTCGAAAGGCTTTCTTTTTTTAATGAAAAACCAGTAATAAGAGATGGTTCTGACTATAACAAAATGTTTACTGTCTGTCCGCGAGCTGTGAGCTCCTCACTCTCCCCCAGATAAATTGTGAAAGATGGAGAGTAGCGGGAATAAAAGGTTGAAGAAATGGGCTTTTCGAATGATTAGATTTTCCACCGAGTCCTACTTTCATTACCAAGGAAAATATATCAGGAGGTACTTCATTCCGAAAGGTATTTTAATAATACATTACTTTTCTCATAACTACTCTTAACCTTTAGATACAATGCATTTTGGATGAATGTAGCTGTCAGAGCTTGGTATTCAGGTAATGAGACATCCAACCCTTATTTACTGTTGTCTGTCTGAGGAAGAGATGTCACACTTTGTACGCTCCGTCTGGAACCAACGCAGGCACATCTACCCGCCATCCGTCTATCCGGATGCCCCCCCCCCCCGGGTATTTTACGAAATGTATGCAGGAAGTACATCTCAGTGGTTTCCACTTTTTTTTTTTTTTGTATTGAAGCAGCACTTAATCTATAAGCATGGGCTCCGGGGCTCAAAAACACTGGCCCTGTTTTTCTTCATCGCCCAAATTGCACACATTGTTCTAAATGCCCGCCAGTAGATACAAATCAAGTATGAAATGTGTGAACACCAACAGAGGTCAATAAAGCATGTCCACAGTAATATAATGTGATTGATTTTCCTCTGCAGCCCATTCCATACAGAATTTTGCAGCGAGCACATTGACGATGATTACACAAAAACTGCTGATGGTTAATCATAATGGCCCAGGGTGAGCACTTTACTTTGGCGCTCCCCTCTTTCCCGTACCCTGCGCTCATTTCTGCTCTTAGCCGGCTCGCGGCCCCGTGAGGTCAACATGACACACGTGCGTCCGCGGAAGCGGAGGCTGCCGCGTGGACGCCTCGACCGAGATCCTCTATTGATGCCGGCGGTTTTCTCTCCATGCGCTCTCATTATATCAGCAGCGCTACAGTGGGTGCCGGGGTCGAACACTGGATGCTTTTCTAGGGTCCTCAGCGGGGGGGGAAAAAAATATATATCTTTGCCTGCCAGTTCAACACAAACAGTAAACAGAGAAAGTAAACAGGTAGATGTGAACCTCTTGTGATGCCATCAATACTCGGTGTGGTTTGTGGGCAGCGATTCCAAGTGTCAACATGTTTGAAACAAGTTTCAGGCTCCAGCTGCATTGCTGTAGATGTTTTATTTAAACAGTTTTTGAAAACATCTGCATCTACACGGTCCAGGGGGGACGCCAGTCCTCATTTTCATACCAATGGTGCGCCAGCGAGAGGCGATGAGGACATTTAATCCATGGGAAAATTCAACAGAAGAAGTCCCAGACCACGGCTAAAGCAATCCCCACCAGTAGAGCCACTACAAAGACAGACAGACAGACAGACAGACAGACGTTGGGAAAAAAAAAAAAAGGTGTTAAAATGTCCTTACTGTTTTTGTGGGCTGTGAGAGTAGAGAAAGGGATAGTGGGCATCTCCAAAGGGAGACTAGACACCATAGTTTATAAAAAAAAAAAAAAAATCTCTAGATATCCAGTCCAGACCTGTACACTATATACTTTAAAAAAAAGCCATTTGGAATCTTTCCTTTCTTCTCCCCAAAAACCTCCAATGCAGAAAAAGATATTTTGCTGAATAACTGTGTCAGTGTTGACACAGTTAAATCTCAGGCATCTGAATGTGTTTTGGCCATATTTCTGATATTCTGGGTATTTTCTTTATGTAGCTACCACATAACAAATGGTTACCATATCTATGCTGATTATCCTTTATTCAGCACAACCTCACTTATATAATAACCAAGTTTATTAGCATACCAGGCCAAGAAATACACCAAAATGATGAATCCAAACTGAAGAAAAATCTATTAAAATGCAAAACAAACATGCTTAATAAGCTGTTTCGGAATTTGACAAAGTAATTAACACATAAACATCTATCCATCCATTTTCTAACACGCCTATCACTTGTGGGGTCGCGAGGGGTGCTGGTGCCTATCTCCAGGTGTCAATGGGCGAGAGGCGCAGTACACCCTGGACAGGTCGCCAGTCTGTCTGTCTGTCTGTCTGTCTGTCTGTCTGTCTGTCTGTCTGTCTGTCTGTCTGTCTGTCTGTCTGTCTGTCTGTCTGTCTGTCTGTCTGTCTGTCTGTCTATCTATCTATCTATCTATCTATCTATCTACACACACAAGACACATAGCTAGAGAAATCAGTCTCCTTGCAATCAGTATGGGAGTTAAATCCTCAGGAAAAGTTGACTTCTGATATGTCAATTTTCAGTGGCCTGATCCAGGTCCGAGCTCCCTGGTATATCTATCACATAAGACCCTATAACGTTAGAGCATTGCTATTACCATAAACCTCCTATTGTACATTTCATCATCTTTTACATGGCACAAGTTGATCCACAGAGGTCACAAGCCCTGTCTGCTTTAACAGCATGCTGTTGAAATTGCACAACCAAAGGAGTGCTACTTATACAACTCAGAGCATCCATCCAATATAGTTAAAGAAGTGACTGGCTAATGGTTCCTGTGGGGCTCATTATGCAGGCTTTACAAATCCATTCATTTTATGTAACCAAAACAGAATTTTTGCATACCATTCTAAACCTATTCCAAACATTTTATTATGTGCATCAGATTCTTCTTTGCAAAAGACCCAGCAATATGTAGTACGCCTGCTCTTTCTGCTGCTTGATGATCTGAAAGGGGCTACAAAGGGGTATCAGCTGATTTAATTGACATATACATCTAAAGCAGTGGTCTGCAACCCGTGGCTGTGGAGCCACAAGTGACTCTTTGGACCTCCTTCAATAGTTCGTAATAACTTTGGCCAAAAATGATAAAGAACCAACCAATGTTTCTAAATACATAAATAACAACTATTGCAGATTTGAGCTGTTTTTGAGTTGTTTTCATGGAATAATTGTATTTAATTTTCACAACAGAATGACATTAAAAGTGGCAGTAATATTTTCTTTCCACAAATATTGTCTTATTAGCATAGCAACTTTTATTTTTACATTAATTTTCCACAAATATCAACAATGTTAAAAAAAGAAAAAATCATGTTCTTTATTTCCAAAATAGAAATTAAATGGTAGTTATTTAATGATAACAATTTCCCTACAGTACATTTTTATCAAAAGTGATAAGTTGTCTTTTTTTCAAAAGGTCAGGTAATGTTTGTGGCTCTAAATTAATTTTATTTAGCTGGACTGAGGGCAAAAATAGCTCTTTGGCTTGTGAAGGTTGCAGATCCCGATCTCTTGCTTGCCCAAGTCATCCCACTGTATCGTCACACTTGGTCAAATGTTTAATATTGAAATGATACTATCATATCTCTGCTTCTACGTGATCTATCATCAGATTTTATGCAACTGGCATTAACAGTTAGGATATTATATTAAAATAGATATTTTCTTAAATAAAAGAAAATCGGTGTTAACACAACGTGTGGGCTCCAAGCTACTCCAGCATACTAACTACAGACACTGACTACATTAATAATCAAAATAAGGCCCCCGAGCATGGCTGTGATAGGCTCATGTTTCTCCAGAAACAACTGTAGCTCATATATTATTTGAAGCTATTTATCTTTCCGTTTTAGTTATTCACTTCAGTTCAATGGAAACAGAGTCAGGACAAACTGCAACAGAAGGAAGAAAAGATAAACGTTTTTATCATCCCCTGAGTGCCAGTCTCCTAAAAAACACCTACAAAGTTTTTTACATTTTTGTTTTATCTAAAAACTTAATTTGCAAGTTAACAGAACGTGAAAAACACACAAGTATATGTAACAATCCGGGCTACTGTGGACAAGACCTCATTCTGCTGAGCAGGTTCTCCGAACATCATATTTTTGAGAGCGGTTTAACTTTATATTTTGCATAATTTCTGCAAATCATTTGCCTGAATATGGATGACATGACTATCGCTAACAAGTAACTGACGTCTGACACCCCTTTCTCACCAAATGAAGGCACATTACAAACACAAGGAATGATTGAAGCCTTGCTGCGCAGATTACTTTTGGTATTAAGGCAGACAAAGAGAAGTTATAAATTCTGGGCTGTGAAAGGAAGGACTAAACAGTGATTTTACAAACCACCTTTTGAAAACATACTCAAAATTATAGCTCCCGTCTTTGCCGAGATGATCATTTACACCGCAAGAACAAAGCTGCCAGCTATCCAGGGTGTTAATTAAATCTAGATGCCTTTTAATGCATTTAAACACCCACTTAATGTTATCCACTTTTCATCTTTCCACAAGGTATTTCACCATTCCCTTATTATGCTCTTTCAAGAAGAAAATCCGGGCCAAATGAATGTTCACAAAGCTTTGACTCTTAATGGGCATGTTAGCGCGGCAAAGTCGCTAATGGACGATGCTAATTATCGCAAGCTTGGAAGGCCTCACAAAGAGAGTGGATCAATATGTGACGCGCCGTGCTTTGGTCATTCATAGATGCCGGATGATGACATTCGCTTGGAACATGGCACTAGACAAGAGTCCATTGTGCAACTGGGATGGTGGTGGTGATTGGGAGGGCGAGGACCAGGAGTGTTCTGCTCTTTCATTTCTAATGTGCATTGGCTTAAAGAGGATACCTAATGCTTTCAAAAAGGCAGACAACAGGCAAAAGGAAGAGCAATGTGTGCTGAAGGATAAAGGAAGACAATAGAGCTTCGGTCTTAATGAAACAGGTTGTACGGGAAGGTAAACAGGTAGTAAAAGGGTGAAGAGACTGAAAGTGCAGGAGATGAATAAAGTATTTTTTTTCTTAAGAACCAGAACGTTTAGAAATAGCTCAGGAGAGCTTTGATAAGGGATTAATCAAACTATGTCTGGTTTGGGTCAGTGCACTTGTTGGTCAGTCCGTAACCCTATTCACATGTCAATACTGGGTGCTGGTCATTTTATTTCTTCACTATCTTTGTAGATTCAAGAACAAAAAATCTGCCCCGAGAACCTTTGTACCAAACATGTCATTTCATAGCTCTGATCTCCAATTGGACTTGCCAGCTCTCATGATTTAGAGCTCTATAGGATTTATCTTTTCTTTGCTTTTTGTCATACCTACATCAAAGAAATCTGATTATCAGAGTAGGATAACGTGAGGAGATACAAAAAGCATGATTTCCATCCATTTTCTGACCTGCTTAATCCCTCATGGGGTTGCTGGTGCCTATCTCCAGCGTTCACCGAGCGAGATGCGGGGTACACCCTGGACAGGTCGCCAGTCTGTCGCAGGGCAACACAGAGACAGACAGGACAAACAACCATTCAAGCATGACTGTTAGGTTAGAATTAACCTAACAGTTGTGTTTTGGGGCTATTTTTATCCACAAAAAGGACCATTAAAACATTATCAGGATGGAGGTTTGGCGTAAATAACTTAATTTTATCATGATTATCATGATGGTTTTTGGTCTTTTTTATAAGCATATAACGTCACTATGTACCTTTAAAAAAACTCTCTCTGACAACGTAAAGTTTTCTAAAAAATATCTCAAAAAGCCATTAGTAGCAAATGAAGAAAACATGGAACAGGGGTAAATAATCATTTTCATAATTTTGCCATTACAACATGCATTCCAATGAAATTTGTCCTCTGCATTTAACCTATCCCTTTTAGGGAACAGTGGGCTTCCACTCTGCAGCACCCAGGGAGCATTCTGGGGCCACGGGCTTAGCTCAGGAACCCAGAACGGCAATCCATCCTTGATTCAAGCAAGTGAACTTGCACCCTTTCAAACTTTCATAAACTTTTTGCTACATGATGACCTGGACAAGATGGATCAGCCATCAGTTTGTGACTTTAAACTCACCAGGGTTATCCATGAGAACAATGACCTGAAGCACAGCAGCAAGTAAACCTCTGAAAGGTTGAGACATCAAACAGAAGGTTTTAGAGCAGCCTAGCTGAAGCCTGGATTTGAAGAAGCATTGCTTTTGCAAGAGTTTTTACAGAAGTTTGCCTCCTCTGACGACAGGTTTAAATGACACCAGTATGGTGCACGTGCATGGAAGAAGACGAGAAGCATCTGCACAGGTCTCTTGTTTAGAGGCGTAATGTCTTCTGAGCAAAGAAAGCTAGAAATATTAAGGTTCGCTCTCGCTAATGTGTCAATGGCAGCAAAAACTCAACAAAGGAGCCAGGTGAACGAGAGCGGGCAGCGCGTCACACGCCCTGAGAATTCGGCCCGAATCATTAACTGACTAATGGAGCCTATGGAGACAACCGTGGTAAATACAGGAAAACTAATTTTATATATTGACAACTGTGAGGGAATGAAAATAAAAGCCTTTGGACTTGTGCAAAGCTCCTTTTAGCCTGATTTAAATGCTGTGACATGACCTTAAAGGCAGTTCATGGTGCAAGTTATCTCAAAGATTTGATAGCAGTTGTTGCTGCCAAGGGAGGTGAAACCTTTTGTTAGGGTTAGAAAAGATTACATTTTGATATTTTACAGGTTAGTTTGGGCAGCCTTTTCACCCCAATAGTTGAAATTATTCAACATCTTAATTTTGCAGTTCTAAGACATTTTTGTCTGATATTAACATTTCTTTGATTATCCGCAACATTGTAGTGTGAATAAAAAAGCAAAAACGAAAAAAAGACAGTGCTTTATCAAAGGAGTGTGTGACACAGGAAGTAGAAAACCAGGAATATTTCTTCTCAATGAATGCTATATTCAGCATACATTCTCAAAAACCATTGGTCTTTTTCATTCCTTTGTTTGTTCACAGCCTTTTTGTGCTTTTTGTCATTTATTATGAGTGTTTATGCATTTGACCACCATGTGAAGTTAAAGGTCATTTTTAACAACAATGATCACGACCATTAAAACTGCATCAAGGGCCATGCAAGATCAAAAAGGCCTAGTGGGGTCAAAAGAGTACATTTAAAGTGTAAAACTTAAAAAATAATGTAAATAAAATTGAATTCTTCAATAGTTTAAAAAAATAAGTGCAGTAGTCTATGGCAGTAGCAATTATTCTTATTATTAATCTAAAAATGTATTGAATGATTGTCATGTTTTGTAAACAAAACTATTCTTATACAATGCTAGCCACCTGGCGCTGCTAATGACCACTGCATCGTTACCTGAGGCAGCAGCCATACATCCAGGGCTTTTGGTGTCTGGTACAGCAGCCTACCAGCTTGTTGGAGCAGCAGGACCTTCCGGGTGAAGTGACAACAGCTGCAGTCCCCTTAACTTTCACTGGCATTGTACCAAAAAATAAATTAAAAATTATTATTTTACAGCGTTTCATTGTCAGTAAAACTTTAATGGTAAAGCACACAGGTATGGTTTGACCACAATGAACGCTTTGAGGGTAGTCAGGGTCTTCATCCAGAATAATGATTGACTGTAATGATTACTGCTGGTGAACCAAATATTCAGCTGGACACATTTATGTTTAAAAGGTTTATTGTGAAGATGATGAATAATGGCGGGTAAGGCAGGCAAACAGAACTAGACTAGGCAGATGAATTTTGGCTAAAGGTGCAGGCAACCTTTAACTGAAGAGTCCAGCTGGCTGAACAGGGCACATCAAACGAGACGAGACAAGATGAGATGAGACATTCTGGTAGGGATGAGTTGGCTGACGCAGGTATATGTAGACAGGTGCACAGGTGAGCTGAGTTGACTAATTAGTGGTAACAGGTGGAGCTGATCTAGAGTAGCGTGGTGGCTGGAGGGAGGCTGAGCTGATTGGATGATGACTGGTTGCTGAGAGATGACAGGTTGATAATAAAAGTCCAAAACGAAACAGACAAAAACCTTGACATTGACATTAACAGAGACACTTCATCGGGAATATTTAGAGCTGAGGTGAGTCTGATGTTTCTTTTCAAACTGTTTTTGTTGTGTTAATAACCTATTGTGTTAGCTGTAACATCACAAGAGCAAGTGGAAACAATTCCGGGACGTGTGTGCCTTGAACTCAGCACAACCGAATATTTGGTAGCCGACTTTCAATTAAGATATCTGTGGCAATTCCATTTATCATGCTCAGGGACCACAGACCTATGATAAAGCAATACATTCTAGTGTCTGAAAATAGTTTAGCTTGCATCATGTGACGCAAATCAGTTGTGTGATCAGGGTGATGCTGGTGTTTTATGAATGTGTCTGTGTATTGGGTGGTGGTATTTTGAGTTTTGCCTCATTGCCTTGACCAATTTTAAATGCGTTCCACGGTCCATAAGTCCACCCACAAACAGCTCACATCTGCAGGAGGTTAGTTTGTAAGAGCTAAATCTCTTCTTGATAGTATCCTAGCAGAAGGATGTTAAAGGAGAGGTTCCCGTTTGAGGGTGCACAGGTAGGTAAGTGGAAGGCAGTGGCAGATGGTAGGTGGGCCCAGTGGGATCGGCTGGATGGGACTAAGAGCTGAAAGAAGACTCACGTTTAGCGTGCATGGAGGATATTCGCTGTTTACCAGAAGACTGGTTAGCAGGGTTAAGGATTGGAAAAACACAGATTGTGGAGCAACCCTGGAAAGAGAATACGTGGAACAAGGTAAATCAAACTAATCACAAGAACTCACAAGGCAGGATTGTCACGGTCAGTACTGCGCTTGAAGAGCGAATGACCCGACGTCCTCACTGTGGCTCCTGCTCCTATTTGAAGCGCTTCCAATCAGGCGGGAATGAGGATCACCCTGTGCCGCTGCATCTGCCAATCACATCCTGCAGAGGAGGAAGTGAGAGAGATTGGCCACCAAACAAACACCAACCTGCACACAGATCCAACTGCGTTCGTAACTCCTGCACCACTGTCGCCCCTGTGGTGCAGGAGTTAGAAAGTTGTCCTGCAGCCGGCAGGTTACCAAGTCAATCTCCTGCTCTAGCCGTCTCAGTCGTTGTGTGTCTCAGTTCTTGTACCTTCACCCAAATTGCCTGTTGGCGGTGGTCAGAGGGCACAGATGTATGGCAGCCTCGCCTGTCAGCCTGCCCCAGGGCAGCTGTGGCGACTAACTTAGCTCACCACCGTCAGGGTGTGAATGCGTGCGTGAATGGGTGACAGACTGCAGTGTAAAGTGCTTTAGAGTCGTCGGACTTGATAAAGGTCTATACAAGTATAAGCCATTTACCACACAGATCTGTGAGTTAGGCAAGGCAGGTTAATTTGTACATCACATTTCAGTAACAAGACAACTCAAAGTGTTGCACATGAACAGAACCTAAGAAAAGAAAACTTTGCAGAGGAAAGTACAATGCGGTGGAATAGTAGCAGCTCAAGATATAAGACAGGTTGGACTACAAACTTCAACATTACCATTCAAAGGCAACTCGACACAAATAGGTTTTTAACCTTGATTTAAAGGAACTCAGAGTTTCAGCCCTTTGTTACAGATAAGTGGAACATAGGAATGAAACACTGGTAATAAGTTCATGCATTTTGATGCCAAGCCATTCAGTGATTTATAGATTGACATAAGTATTTTAAAGTCTATTCTCTATACAGGGAGCCAGTGTAAGGACTTTAGAACTGGAGTGATGTGTTCTGCTTTCTTAGTCTTAATGAGTTGATCCAGTAGCGTTCTGGATCAACTGCCTGGTTGACTTTTTGGCAGACCCGTGAAAACACTGTTGCTGTATTCAGTTCTACTAAAGATAAACACAGGGATTCATTTTTCAAGATCCTGCAGAGACATTAGTCCTTTAATATTGGAACTGTTCTTCCCAGATTGAAGGCCTGATCATTGGTTACTAGCTGAAGCTACTGAAGCTGTGTGCTAACTCTTGATCGCTCTTCCATTGGTCCAAAAATGAGAAAGTCAGTTTTGACATCCGAGCACGGCATCATACTAATCTAAATGTTTTCCTCCAACTCTGTAACTTAAAGTTTGAACCGCTTTATGTCGGACAAATTTTGAAAATCTGCTCAGTTCTTTTAATCACATTCCTGTTGTCAAATCCCGCATGCTTTCTGCACTAAATCGCCGGTGCAAATACATAACGCCATTTGATTTGCTGTTTAAAATATATGCTTAAAAGATTCATTTCAGCAGGTATTTTATCTGCAGCCTGCAACCATGTCCAGTTGACTTTTGCTGCCGTTGTGTGGTAGACCTCAATAGAATGAAGCTTGTTGGACCATTCTGTGTCATTGTAATCAGTAATACTAGTCCCAAAGACAGATCCTTGGTCAGTGTAGCATGGGCGCATAGCCAAAACAGACAAGCGAACATTCAAACTAAAACATCTGAAGAGGTAACCGGATCTTCTACAACTTTGGAGGGTAATTTAGACACGCCGTGGCACACTTTCATTGGGGGCAACATATCCTGCACAGGACCCCCTCCTCCTTCCCTTTATCCTTCGAGAGAGGCCCATTGATCCACTGCCTGTTGAAGCCTGTGTCTCCAGTATCAGGATAATTCCAGGTGGGATTGGTTTTCCCTTGTTACCTTGTAGTTCGGAGCCTTGTTCCTGCCCCTTCCTAATTCTCTCCGCCTTAACTTCCCGATGCCAGTGAACACAACCTGCAGACAAGAGTCTCTTTGTTCTACATTTGAGGAAGGAAAAGAAGGAGACAGAGAGGGGAACAAAACAAGAAATGTTTCATTTTCCATTACTAGGCATGAAAAAAAATGTTGTCATGTTGCGTAAATTCTTCTTATGCAAATGCAAATGTATAAAAACTTGTTCATCAGTTATCCAGAGTCAAATCAGACGTGACTAATTTGTGTGTCATTGAAAATTCGAGCCTCCTGGAAATCCCCACTGAAGTCTCATTCAAATAAGACTACAACTATCCATGCAGACACATTGCTTGTACAGTCACGGTACCGGTGCAATGTTTCCTCGTTAGTTGTTTGTTTTTCCCCTCCACTGAAATAAACGAAGACCTAAAAACTGTCATAACTCTTCCTCATCCACTGAATTTGTGTAGCACTTTTCCAGTCATACAGACGACTCAAAGCTCTTTCCACCAGAGCCACATTCAGCCCAATCACACTCAAAGGCGCACACGTTCATACAGCAGCACGCAGATCGGTGGGCCACTTGTGGTTAAGTGCCATGTGACAGGAGGAAGCTGGAAACAAACCAACAACTTTTGGATTGCAAAACAACTATGCTTCCCATTGATCCACTATTGCTAATGGAAAACCAAACTTCAGTTTGGGATGTTTAAAACAGACGCCTTATGTTATGTTTGATGTCCTCTAACATGGAGAAGACTGCTGGATTGACAGTTGTCCATGACGGAGTGTAAACCACAAAAGGTCATCTCAAAAGAGGCTGACTGTTCACAGAGGGCTGTATCCAAGGACGTGAATGGAAAGTTAAGTGGAAAGAAAACACGTGGCTAAAAAGCTGCAAAAGCAACATAGATAGGACCAGCCCTTAGAGGATAGTGAAGCAAAACCCATTCTAGAGGCTGTCAGAGGTTCACAAGATGTGGACTGTGGCTGGAGTCACAGCTTCAGATGGTCTCTTCTGACCTGGGCTACATCTGCTGCATTCCTTGGGTTAAGCCACTCATGAACCAGACTCAACATCAGAAGTATCTTGCTTGAGCTAAGGAGAAAAAGGACTGAGCTGGTGCTCAGTGATGCATTCAATCATGCAAACTGAACCCTGACTAAGATTTCAGGGCATATGCTGTACCATAAAGTAGCTGGAAGACATTTTTGTATTAGATTTTTTTGGGATTTTTTGAAGCTCCAGTGACTTGCTGTTTCTGAAAGTAGGCTGACAGGAAGAGGGGTGGAAGAGGGGCAGAGACATCCGGCAGAGGACCGTGGGTCAGATCTGAACCCAGGTCGATCGCGTCGAGGACTAAGGCCTCCGTATGTGGGTCGCACTACCCGCTGCACCACAAGCGCCCCTTGTATTAGATTTTTAATTGGTCTTATTTAATGTTTTTATTTTTGAGTGTTGGGTTTTTGAGAGCTGAAAGCGTCATCAGAATTAACTGGAATAAATGCTTAAATTCATAACTCTGTTTGTAATGAATCTAAGATATATATCTTGATTAGAATTACTGAAATTCTGATTATATTCAGATTTATTAAGATGCCCCGGTCATCATAGTACAAATCTACCTGGGCTGCTTGTGACACTGGACATCTGTTTTATTCATTTCTCTGCTCCTCTCGTTGCAGAACAACACAGTGAGAGCTTTTCTATAAATGTCCTCGCCACACAGGTCGGTCTTATGTTTCTGTCTTTCCCCCCTCTTGGAGGCACAAATAAGCAAACGAGACATCGTTTGATTTCCGTTTATATGACATTTGTGGAATATAAAGTTATATAAGTTTTTAAATTAGCCTTAAATGCATTGTGAAATCATCCATTTCACCTAATCATAAAGGTTTATTTCTAACTGCTTCCAAACATTTCTGGCTTAGATGCTAAGAACACTTTATAGAAACTGAGACAGAGGCTCTTTAAACTATGTTCTTCCTTTTAGCAACTGACCAAGCATTTCTGAACTAACAACTAATTGATTTTTTTTTTAATCATTAATTGCCTTCCTATTACATACATACATACATACATACATACATACATACATACATACATACATACATACATACATACATACATACATACATAGCGTGCCAAATGAGTGGCCCAGGGCAGGTATTTAACACAGGAACTGAGCTGCAATATGTCTACAATGTGGTTCAACATAGCTTATTTGTTGTGAAATAGGCAGAATTCAAAGAAATCATGGTCTGGGTGATGGTTTAAGCTGCCTTGACACCTGCATTCATCATTTCCTCTTAAAGATACCAAAACGACGACAAACAACAACAAAAACAACAAATATGCAATATGTGAACTTACAGAGAATTTACAGAGAATTATATTTAGAACACATAATACGTAAGCCCCCCCCCCAAAAAAACAAAAAAACAAAAACAAAACAATAGTAAATATTTTGCTGACTGAAATGTGCAAAACCTGTTTAGTCTTCAGTCTCATGAGTGAAAACATTGTTTATTGCAGCTTTTCCAGAAAGGTCAACAGTTGCTTTCTGAGTTTATTTCTAACAGTGGCATACTTGTTAGAAAATTGCATTTAAATCTTATGTGATACACAAATTTTTTACATTATTTTTTATATTATGTAATTTTAATGTAACTCTCTGTAATGCATTTTGAATTCCCATGTATATGAATGGTACTATGCTCATGCACTAGCCTTGCCTTAAATAATAAAGCTGGTCCAAATGCTCATATTAATAATTCTCTGTGACCAGAGGGGGAAAAAAAAGTTTTAGCTTACAAACATATAGAGTTCTGATCAAGGTGAAATGATCAAGGTTTATATTTCTTTTATCTGCCCAACTCCAGTACTTCACTAAACCTTTTAGGAACCAGAATCCCGGCCGACACGCATCACTATCTCTCATCTTGTGATGAAAAAAGCTTGTGCTGTACACACAGCTAAACAATATTTCACTTCCAGGTTCCAGGTCTCATTTGAAGAGATCACATCGGGACATGAAAGCACTCTTTTCTTTTTTTTTTCTTCCTTGTGTTCGACCCCACTCATGTTGGCCTGAAGCGTTGATCCTCTGATGGTGGTAAATGAGTTAGAGACAATCCAAGTCTTGGGTAAATGGAGTAGTGAGCTGTTAATGCTGCTCGAGTGGTTGTAACAAAGCACTGAAGAGACATAAAACACAGAAATCGAAAGAAAAGAAAAAGGAAAAAAAAAAATCACAACACTGTCTAAGACATGCTGGATGATCGGAGATAAGCACAAGCAGCACATTAGCAAGATGCTTAGAACCGGAGAAAGCAACATGTGCTTCAACTGAACTTGCTTCACTTTTAGTATTCGACTTCTAAGAGCAGTTGTTAGACAGTAGTCATGATTATCGTGGTAATATCTAGCCTAATTAAGCATCCTACGATAAATTATGCTAATGTAGCAGTTGAATAACTTTTCTCCTCTCATAAGAGGTTAGCAGTTTTTAATCTTGCCCAATTAACACATTAACACAAAGCGCTACAGAACCGAGCAGCACTGGAGCAAATGAGCCCACCAATCTAATTGGGAATTAATGAATGCTTTAAAGTGCCAGAAGCCAGTGCAATTGTAATTCAAAACAAGACAAAATTAATCACAACAATTTGCGGGAGAGAAAGTTAACATTAACATAATTGAGGCAGAGAGAATAAAAAGGCCATGGCAGCGCAAGCAGAGCACAACTCACCAGTAATCTTCCACCGAGGAAATTGTTTGTTATTGCAATTAATTATCCACTATACTTAATCACCCAAATTGCGAGTGAAAATAATGATTTGCCTTTTGCTTTAGCTTTCATATCACAGAGGACGGACTGTCCAAGTGTGCTCACTGGTGGGTGGGAAAGGGGGTCAGCAGAACGGCCGCAGCACGAGTGCAGATTTACTGTAACAAACAAACAAACCTTCATATAGACACTACTGTTCAAAAGTATTCATACCCACTGAATGCTCTCACCCACTGGATGTGTTTTTGGGGGGATCTACAGCAACACGCTCTCACCCGAGGCCAATTTAGAGTAACCGATTCCTCTAACAGTTAATTTTTTTGGACTGTGGGAGGAAGCTGGAGTACTTGGAGAGAACCCATGCACCCACCCACAGGGAGAACATGCACACTCCACGCAGAAAGAGTCCAGGTTTGAACCCAGGGTCTTCTTGCTTCAAGGCAACAATGATGTGCTCCTGTGCAGCCCCGATTTTTCATGCGTTTTTTTTTGTTTTTCTTTGGCAAATAAAGCATTTGTATTCAACTCCCTGAACTATCATACACCCAAATAAGTCCAGAAAAAAACTTTCCAGTAGACACCTAACCAGTAAACAGAATCCACCTGTGTGTAATTTGAGTGTGAATTCAGCTCATCTCTGAAGGCTAAAGAGGTTTGGCAGAGAGGATTAGTGAACACGCAGCATCCTAAAGAGCCCGTAACGCATCAGACTGGTCGGGGATAAAGCTGTCCAAAGGTAAAAGCAGGGTAAGATAGAAAACTTTGTTTCAACAATTGCACACTTTTCAACCCATCATCTACGAATAGAAATAATTTGGCTCAACTGCAAACCTACCAAGTTACGGTCACCCACGTCAACTGGACAACGAGAGCATGAAGCAGAGGGCAGATAGGAGGCTCACAAGAACCCTGCAGGAGATGCAAAAAAGATTTCCAGCTCCGGTGGGGAAGTCTATCCAAAGGTAGAAAATCTGGCCTTCACAGAAATGTGGCAAGAACGAAACTATTTGTTTAAAAAGAAACCGTAAAAAAAATCTAGTTTGAAATTTGTGACATGGCAAATGAAATGTGGACATAGGTGTTCTGCTCAGATGAGACCAAAACTGAACTATATGCAAAACGGCTGCGGGCTGTGGAAAACATTTCACCCTGAACACACCATCCCCATGAAGGAGCATGTTGGTGGCAGCATTGTGCTGTGGGAATGTTTTTATTTAGCACGTAGATGGAGCTTGAGAGTGGTCCAGAGCTGCAACTTTAAGCAGGACAACAAGCCTCATACATACAGCGGGTGCTCCAATAGAATGATTTGGATAAAAAGGGTATTCAATGGCCACGTTAAAGGTCGGAAAGAAATCAAAATCAAAATCTGTGTCAAGACTTAAAAATTGCTCCTTAAAGATCCTCTTCATCCAATTTGACTGAGCTTGAGATATTCTGCATAGATTGGACCTTGTGAACAGCCAACTGTGTTTGCGGGGTCTACAAATGAATCACTTAGAGGGTTGAATACAACCACAAAACACTTGGTCTTCTTTGAAAGACACATTTAAATGTAGTCATTATTTTGCTTCTACAATTATGCACTGCTTTGTGTTGGTCTACTACATAAAATCCCACAGAAAGACATCTAATTTTGTGATTATAAAGGGTCAAAATTTGGGAAAGTTCAAGTGGGTGGGAACGTACGTGTGTAGCACTGGATCCAAAGACGTCATGTTTTAGCCTTGTCTTTTCTTTTCTTTTTTCCTGTTCTTCCTCACTCTTTTCTTAACTTTCCTCTGAGTGTGATGAGTGATAAGCTTTTACAGAAGCTATTGCATAAAAAGGCATAAAAGTATCCAATTCACTGGAGGTGATGCAGTCTGCTGTGTATCTTTAGCCCCGAACAAGCAGCAACATTTATCCTGGACACGGGCATAATTGTAATGATGTTGGAAAAGAATGTATCTGTTGCTTTCAGAGCATCTGTTGCCAATGCAGGCGCAATGGCATTAGCAGCAAAATGCCATGGAACATTAACCGCTCCCAACAGAACTTCCAGATGGATTTTTGTTCTAATGGCATCATTATACGCTAAATTAAAAGGCGAGCAAATGGAAGTGTAAAAATTTAAATGACTGAGAAAAAATATCTCTCAAGCTCGAGCTGTCTTTAGTGGGGGCCTCCGACAGAGAGATTGTGAGCCGAGCCGTGCAATGAGTGTTAATCATACACATATATAAAATAGTAATGACGAAATGAATTGTGCTTTAGGATGGCAGAGCACATTAGACTGTTGTGTTTAACGCAACAGCTAGGTCTGAAATGGCTGCTTTACGGACAAAGTGCTCGGCTGATGTCTCATTTCCTCTAGTTCGGTTTGCTTTGATGTGTTTCCCATTTTGAAATAAGGATTTTATGGAAATATTTGAACTTCAGTGCTTTGTTGACAGTGACTTAAGATGATTTCCGAATTCTCCATTCGCAGAATACAAACAGATGTCAAGTCACCACTTACAGCTCTGGTCTTAAGTTATTTTTGTGCTATTTGTGAGGAGTAAGAACCTGAAATGTAACATATAATAAACATTTCTTTTGCTTGCCGCAGGGAAAAATATTCACAGAACACTTTGTGCTTTAATCCTAACTCTAATTAAAGTAAGAAGGCACTGACTGCTCTGGTGGCAGCGAAAATGGAGCAATTTTGGATCCGGTATTGTGAAATTGTTCATATTTTAAAAGGAGTTGTAATATCTGAAAGTTTTGCAGATGCTGTTGCTTTAATATGTGACAATTAAAGCAGTTTTTAGAAAGGTCCAGATTTATAAACTATTGATATATATATATATTTTTTTATTTGATTAGGCCAGGGTAGAAAAGCTAAAGTGGGCATTTTAATGGTCTCTTTCAGTTGTTTTTTTCAAAATTCATAACAAACTGAATCAGTATAGAGTTTAATGTCGGCTTCGGAAATTGGGTAAATGTAGTACCGACAGCATTTGCTTTACATACGTTTTGACAAAACATAAGAAAGTACACTGAGACATGTTGCGTTTTACAGATGTATGTTTCAGACCAGGAGCATCATTTCCTGGAGCAGTTTTCTCAAATCCCTAATTAGTTTATAAGGATACTTATAAGCAAGTCCCATTGCAACAGTTGGTCAAAGACCCTTTATTGTTGACCGCATGATGTCTGTCTGACCTTTTTTTATTCTGCACGCAACAGAGAAGGAGAGAGAAAGTTGTGGCTGATGCAGCGAAACATGAATGCAACTGGAAGCACAGACTTGGGGTCACCTGGACGGCTGACCCTGACGGAGACACTCTGACCTCTGCCTGTCCCTCTGCAGACACTCATGGCCTTAACCTTTACCCTTCGACAAGCTGTTGCTTTAAAATCCTACACAATGTCCCTGTTTAGGATCTGGTTCTATTCTGGATCGATCCGACTCATGGTCAGCAGAAAAGGGGGGGCATCAAGCCAAGGACATCATCAGATGACCACCAGCTTTAGTTGTTATTACGAGTTCATTGCTCTTTGAAGAAACTTATCATTAACGACAATAATAAGCGGGCTCTTTGCACAGCAGACAAAAAGCAACTACTATATACAATTTCATGATGTTTACATTCTGTTTCATGCAGTTAGCATTTTATTTTTATTTTTTTTAAATGCTCCCAGTGAAGGGCTTCGTCAAAACTAATTGAGGCTGCGTTTTCCAGCGGAGGCACCAAGCGTTCTCCGGTGCTGTGGAAAGGGTCAGCTGCACTCACTGCTGTGAAGAGGGATGAAAGAGGGGGAGTTTGAGCTGCTACCCTCTGACCGGATAATTAAAAAAAGGAGAGATTCCACAAAACGCCATTATCAAAACAACTCTCTTAAACCCATTTAACAGGACTTACTTGCCGAACACACAACGGCTAATGTAACTGAGCAACCCTTGTCACGATGATTGCTGCTAATGTTCATATTGTCTGCATTTAGCATGTTGTGTTTAATTGTGTGGGTCATTTATATTTATTTAATTTATTCATGTTATCACAGCTCTCTCTCTCTCTCTTCGCCATGCTTGTGATTATTCGTTATTTAGATGGAAACAATCTAGTTCTCTTATCTTTTGTACCCTGCATCCCAACTGCCATTTATTATTATTTTTTTTTATTTAAAAAGAACAAAAAAACAACAAATTTAACTTCTGCACAAAACAGCAAGGGCTCCGAACGGCTCCTGCTCCTCGCTCCGTTTGGAACACCATCCACCATGTTTGTGTGCTTTGACAAAAGCCTCATTAGAGAGTCCCAGCCATGCCAAATTGGGCCCATTTATTTTCAAAGGTACATTTAATGGTGTCTCTTATTTTTCGGCAGCCCAGCGAGGATTAAAGTATTGTATTTTCTTCATTTTAGAGGTGGCCAATTATAAAATTATTTTCACTTTTTCTTTCATCTGCAACGTGCAATAAATTGTGCCGTCCTCTTTAGGTAATGGCGGTGCGTTTTGGTGTGTGCGCGCCGCACTTACGCGGGTGAGCATGCACGGCGGGTGTATCTATTTGCGCAAGCAGTTTACTGCGTATCAACCTGTTTTATATACTCTACAAAAAAAACGAGTTATTAGCTATATTCGTGCACCGTATATCTGTACGATGCATGTCTTTCTCCTTCGATCTCGGGCATTAACTCACCCGGGTGTGGATCTGTGTGTGTTTTAAAGGTCATTTCCATATCTAGAGGAGTGTTGTGTCAGACACCCCTCAATCCTTTTATTATATGCCTCAAAAACATCAAAAGCCATGTAAGCAACCAAGGTGGGGAGAAATTACTTTGTGTGATTTCTCTGGCTCGGTCTCCCCTGTCAGCTCTCCCCTTTATGTCAGTAATTGAGGGTGATTATTTTAACCGTGAAAAGGGTAGCAGGTAATAGTGGCTGATTAAATCCAATGGACAGCAGCCCAGACAACCCTTAAGACACAGCCGCGTAATAACAGTGAGAGCCAGCGACACCAACGCGCAAGCCTGTCCCCTCACCTTATATTCAGTGACAGGAGGCCAGATGCAATTTAATGCATTTATTGTGCTGTGAGTCCTTATATTGACAGCTGTAAACAGTTGTGGGTAAATTGAATCTTGAAGCAGCCCGCCGTGGCTCTCGCTGGTGAAGCTTATGTTACAGTGACAAAATGGGCTGGAGCATTATAAAATGAGAAAAAATTCACACCGGCGCACACGCACATCCACACACTGGCAGACAGGCAGATGATATTCTATCATTTGGCAACCACAGGCTGACACAACAGGGATTAGTGTCAGTGTTAAGGTCTTTCTTCAGGAGGGAGAAAAAAAAAAAACTAATATGAAAACTCTCGCCGCCACGGAAAATGAACTCCCCCTTTTTTTTTTCATTCCCAACAAGACATCTTGTAATCTCAACTTGAGATATCCAGTTAAAAGGCCTGTTGGAACAAGTAAAGTGCAGTCATAATAGATAAGCAAGTGACACTTTTTTTTTTTCCTGTGAGAAATATGATGTGCTAATTTGTTTACTCCATTCAGGGGTAACCATGATATGAAAGACGATATGGTACAAAATATCTCATTGTTCAGATATTCCTATGGCCAATGAGTAAAATATTAAGAAATTGAAGTAAGAATGTAACCTTTCTACTGTAACATACACCATAGGTAAAGCGCGATGCCGACGTATCTGAACTTATTCACATTTTCCAACATAAAACCCACACATATCAATATATCTTAGGAGCTAAAACAACAGAAAGAGTGAATGAATGCTGTGGAGGAAAAGTGACAAATGGTTTTCAGGCTTTCTTTACGGAATTCAATTGCGTTTGCGTTCAGTCACGAGTCAACACTTGGAACAACCATCTTCCTGTGCTCATCTTTAGACTTGTTTTTTTTTTTTTCAATTCTTTGAATAATTGCTCAGACTCACTGAAATTGTGTTGTAAACATACATTTTCATAACCCTGCCTGCAAGATTAATTCTCGTACCATTTGTGCATTTACAAACCGACAAAAATCCATCTTGTACCGCTCCGGCTTCAGCTGTTTGTGTCTGAACCACAAGGGTCGAGCCAATCACATCGCAGTATTGTGGTTTAAAGCGGGACATACCGGTCAGACAAAAGCAAGAGCTGCCGAGCCGACAGATGAACCAATATAAACATGGAAGCACAGGAGGATACATGTGTATCTGCTGCTATTACATGTTTAGTAAGAATCCATGATTTCATCTTTGAAAGATGAACAGCAAGAAGTGCCTTGGCTAGCTTACCTTGACGGTTCTGTATTAATTGTTTTAATCTGATACCGTGATTGGCTAAACTCAACCTTTGCTAGGTGTTGTTTCACCCAATCAGCTCGGAGAGTTCTGCTCCTTTCCCCAAATGGATTCGATAGGAGCGGTCCCAGATTCATCATGAGTAGAAGGTGGAGTACTACATATTATCACTCTGGCTGGCCATTTTCAGGTCTTGTCACAGACTATTGGATTTAGATCTGGGCTTTGACTATTCTAACACGTGAATAAGCTTTGACCCAAAATACAAATCTGGCTGTATGTTTAGGATCATTATCCAGCTGGAAGTTGAGCTTCTACCTCTGTCTCAAATCCTTTGCAGCCTTTACAGGTTTTCTTCCAGCATTTTCCCAAATCCCATGCACTATTTTCTTTTTTTCCTGCCCCTATTGAAAATAAGAATCTCCACAGTAAGACGCTGCCAGTGCCATTTTTTTCACCATCGGGATGTTGTGATCAGGTTGATGTGTGGTCATAATTTTCCTTCAAAAGCAGTCTTTTGTATTTAAGCCCAAGAGCAAAGGTTTGCTCTTATTCGGCCAGGGCTCCTTCCTTTAAATGTTTGCTCTTTCCCCTGCTTGACTTGAGGTAAGTTCTTATAAATAGGGCATGTTACAGCTTTCTTTGTAAAATGGCTTTCTTCCTGCTATATTTTCAGAATTGACATCTAAGAGTTGACTTATTGACAGATTTTTCTACCTGAGCTCTGGATGTGTTCATTCCCGCAGAGTTACCCTGGGCCTCTAAGTAGCTTCTTGGATTAATTGATGCCCCGCCTTTCAGTTTACGTCGATGCCGATGTTGTGATAAGTAGGCTGGTTTATGTTTGATGCATGTATATTTCACGTGGAAATGAAAAACACTGACTCAACCTACAAAACTTTTTGCAGCATTTATACTCTGTGTGGCTTTTTCCCACTATGGCCAGTATTCTCCTAGACTTGAGGGGGCAGTGTAGGTGTCCTACAGCAAGAGTACAACACCACAACCAGTTGTTTCAAACAATTTGAATTCCTCCTTTTGTCTTCCATGAGTGAGAGGAGTTTCTTTCCAAAAATTGTTCACAATATGTTGATTGTGGTGACCTTTATGGGCCAAATCATAATGGAGGATCTCCACCAGTAGCTCCTAAAAGTTTGCTGTCCACAATGTTTTTCCGCACAGGAATGTCTGCATGGTTAGAAAATTTCCCATGTGCATGGTGCAGAAAATCTGGTGTGTGGCCGTGTGGAGGGGCACGGTTGGTAAAATCACGTAATATGGCTGCACAGCGCCGTGTGGACCAAGAAGGAGCGTCAAACAGAAACCAAGCTTTACAATTTCCATTTTTTTTCCTTGGTAACTGCTGTTACGTGAGCTTGTCATAATGATCGGCATGTGGGACAACCAATAGATGAGGCGATACTCCGGGAACTCAAAGCTGAAAAAAAGATCTTCCACTATACCTTTAAAATGTGAAGCGTGTCATTAAAATGTGACACATCACATGGGGTGTGAATACATTCGCTCTACACTGTTTGAGTGTAATTTGAACCGTACAAAAATCTGACCTAACGTTTATTCAGGATGCAACCCAGAATATATTTATTCCCACAATTTCAAAAGTTTATGCTTGATTTCCTTGTAGGATGATTTACATACTTTCATTCTACTTTCAACTGATATAGACTGATATTTTACTACTTTGTGTTGAAACCCTGTGTAGGGTTTACACCCGGAGCCGTGAAAAATTCAGTCATTTTGCCGGAAGCTGACCACAAACCATGGGCGACTACTTATTTAGAAAAACTCTGCTGAAGTTAAATCACCATCTACTGGGTTTGGGCTGAATTCTAAATGTGATCTTTATTGATGAACAGAGGCTATGAGCATAAAGGAGTCAGTCTGTCGGTGGGGGTGCCTGGGTGGATATAAATCATGTCTTCTCCATGCCATTACCTTTTGGAGCTTTAGGGAGGTAAGGAGGGAGGCTGCTGCGGGAACATCCCCTACAGAGACCTTTGGTGGATGGGGGCTTTACACCCAAGTAAACAACTCTCCTTGCCCAGAGGGCAGCGCCAACAATATCCCATCTATTACCCCAGCGAAGTAAAGAAACAGAGTGAGGACCAAGGAAGGAAAAGAAACAACAAACATTTATTTACTGTCATTGTTGTCATTTCAGCATTTTTTTTCTCCATGATTTATGACTGACGCAGATGGAGACTAGGAGTGAATTGATTAGGTCAGCTTGATTGGTCTTGGTGTGGAAGCAGTGCAGAGCCAGCCCTTATGTGAAACTAAGATATGGATAGGTGAGACAAGCAGAATCAAAATGCCAAAAAAACCTTTAGTGAAATCGTTTAGGAGCAATAAACCATAGTAAAAAATTTAAACTGTGGTATGAGCTGTTTTAATATTAAAAGTCCAAATAATGTAAAGAAACTAAAGAACTATAGCCTCCTAAATCTACATTTTTAGCAGAAAAAGCTCACCATTTCCATTTATATCGAAACGAGGCGCTGTCTGGGCCTGCCAACACCCCAAATGAATCCAACAAGTCTTCAGACTGAGAAGGCAGACGCAGAGAGATGGCACATCCACACTGCTTGTGTGTTGTGGATCATGTCTTTAAGGCTCCTGTGGGCTGTGCAACGATGTTATCCTGATTACTTTAAGTACTGTTTTCCATAAACCTCTCACCCCCGCTCACATTCCTGTCATACCTGCAAAAATGCAACAGATTTCTTTGAGTGGCTTGAAAATCACAGCAAGATCAAATTATATATTCGTTCTTTGGCCTGAATGATGAGAACAAAATAAAAAGGCACTAAAAAGAATCATTATGACATGTGACAGAAACATTGTTATTATCAAAAGGGAGAACATGGACCACTTGTACATGCCTTCTAAGAAGTGCTATAAACAGATATTCTAACATTGTGTCTGATGGAAAAGTACAGAGCATGTCTGAGGAGTAATGCAAGACGTGTTGAATAAGAAAATCCCGTCTTCTAGCTCTGAACTCGCTTGGTTAAGTGATCTGATACAGGATGTATCCTTTTTGCTCTAATATGCCAAAAAGAACAAGACCTTGAAGGGTGGGGTGGCCACAGCTTTTAATTCTCCACACATCTTCCTTTGAAGCTGTAAACACCGAGATTATAATTAATTTACAAATCTTTTATCACAATACTACAGAAACATCAAGAATATGACACATAATTCCCAAAGTCACCAGGACAAAAAACAAACAAAAAAACAAGAAAGCAGCATGTTTCAAGTTGGGTTGAGATTTACTATATAGACATGCTTGAATCAAGCAGTTGTATATGATTGTACATTATCCTGCTGGAACAAGCCCATCCGAGGATATTGCGATAAAGAGATATACATGGTTAGCAACTATATTAAGCTAGGATGAGACATTCAAACAATGTTCTGAGACCCAAACGGTGCCAGGAATATATCTCCCGACACCACCAGCAGCCGCAGCAGCTGAACTATTGATTCAAGGCAGGATGGGTTCACGCTATCACGTTATTTACACCAAATTCTTACACTACTGTCCAAATATCAGAGCTGAATTTGAGATCCAACGTTTTCCAGTCCTTGCCTCAGTTTCCTGTTCATAGCAGAAAAGAGTGGAGTTGGTGCGTAATCTTCTGCCTCTCTAGGCTGCATGCTTCAAGATATCCTGTGTGATGCATTGAGAGACGTCCTGATGCATCTCAATAACACAGGTAGAACAAAATAAATGAGCAGTTCCTCTGGACATGTTTTTCTTTGTTGAAATGTTGGCGAAGTCTGAAGAGTTGTAGGTAAACTCAGACTTATAAGCAGTGCCTTTGCATGGTGGATCAATAGGTTAAATGGTGACAATCAAAACTGCCTATACAAAAGAGAGGCTTAATCATACTCACAATAACAGCAATGTAAGAGAGGGACAATTGGACCTGGAGGTCATCTCCCCTATTTAACGACGGGCAATTTCTCTAAACAAAAATGGTTTTCTTTACTCCACTTTCAGACCAACATTACTACCTATCCAGAATGAGAACATCTTCATTCCTGAAAGACTGACCACTGGCCTGATGATGTTGCTTTTATGTGCTCTGCCATCCTTTTGGCCAGTGGCACTGGCAACAAATGGCCATCAGACCACTAATGATCTGTTGTTAGGCTGATGGTTCCCTTTTGCATGTGAACAACCTGTTTTGATATCACAGTTAAACTTGTCGATCCATTCGCCAAAGGAACTGCTTATAAGGCTGAGTTCACCTATAAGTCATCAGGCTGGTGAAGTGTCTTGGAGAACACACGAAACGTTTCAACAAAGAACAACTACTCATTTTTTAAAAGGTATTTGGATTCAGAGATGGCTTTCCGCATACCTTGGTTATAAAGAAGGTTTGTTTGCACTACTATCATCTTTCTAAGACATTGAACCAGTCTGCCCAATCTTTAATGACCTCTGGCTTCACCCATACAACCAGATGGATATTTTGTATTTTTCGAACATTCGCTGTTACCCTGAGAGATGGTTGTTCATGTAAAAGCAAGCAGAGCAGCAGTTTTTGAAATACCATGGCATGTTTAAAGTAATTAAAACTCCATTCCTTCATCATTCTGATGCTAACTCAGAATTTTAGCAGGTCCTCTTCACCACCTTTAGATGCCTGAACGCAGAGTTACAGCCATGCGACCGGATGATTTGCTGTTTATATTAACAAGCTATTAAAGAAGTGTGCGTAATAAATTGTCTGGGGCCACCACATTAATACGATCCCGTGTGAAAGAGTTTATTTAATTCTGTTGAGACCAGGTAAGCATATAATATTGAGTCGTGCCCATGTTGATTTATTAGGTGAAACAGAAATATTGGGTGGGAGTTAATTTATGTGAGCATAAAGAGCTCTTTCAAAATATATGAAAGTTAGTTTTTTTTTTTTTTTACTGCCATTAGATTATAAACAGCATTTTTAAGAAAACCTTTTATGATTTGCATTTAAATTGTCTTTCTATTTCAGAGCTCCTGCAGGTCGAACTATGAGCCAATGTTGCAATACGAATTGAAAAAGTAAAAAGTAGAGTGCTGGTCAGAGAGAAGAAACGAAAAGAAGAGGTTTCAGCAAGTGATTATTGAGAAGACAAAGACCCCGCTGTCTTGGAGCTGACAGCACCCTCTACATCAGGTGGCCCTCATACCTCCCCCATCCCCAATCTCGCCATCCAATTCCATCCAGACAAGGGAATTTCCTCCTCCCCACCACCCAACCATCATCCATTTATTCCTCCATTCATCTCTCCTTTTCCCCAGTAAATGGAAATAATAACACAAAACAACACAACAACCAACGGCTCGCCCTACCCGCATTTTTTTTCTTCCCAAAACCTTGCATCCAATCTCAGCCTTCTTGGCATGATGGGTCTTTTGATCAGACCTCTTAACTCAGTCCCAGTGGGAGAAAGAGATATGTCTGAATCACGCAAAGAATGTAACTGGCAGGTTTTGGTGTGGTCTAGCCATCATGTCTGCCAGAGAATACCATACAGTACCGGCCAAGAGTTGAGACGCCTCTGCTGAGTTGCATATTTGGTGTCGCAGACAAAACCGGTTTTATGTTACATTGGACTACCCAGACACTTTGAGACAACTGGCCAACTCTAAATAGAATTACAGATGAAGCAATAGCTTATAAAGGTTTACATTCTCAAGATAAGCAAGGGTGGGAGTTGTCGAAAATGTGCTTAAACAATGTCTGGGTTGGTTCCAAGAGATGACTAGTCTTACCTGTGGGTTTCCCCATGCCTTCAATCACAGCTGTAGCAGTTACAGTGCACAGATTTCTTGCAAACATCTAGTGGTATAATGTGGAAAAGGGGAAAGAAGAAAGTGCAGTCACCAGAGATGGTGGATTTGGGACATGGGCCGTGATTAGAAATCAACATAGCCATCTTTATAAACAAGCAAGCGATGTCTTTGTCTGTGCAGATATAGCTGTACATGTTGTGAAGCCAAGTTTATTTTGTGCTGGTCTGGAGAAATACTGTCCTCTAACTAAAAAAAAAAAATCATCTTTATGTACGTGCAACTCTTCTGCAATGCATCCAATACAGTTTGTTTTTATCCTTTCCATTTGACAAATTATTTTTGTATAATTACCTACTGTTTGTTGCTTTAATATTAGATTAATATTATGTTAAAGTGGGATTTAATGCATTACCCTGACAACCTACTTTATTTCTAGGCTTGTCCTTTCAGTTTTTAGAAAAGAGGTTATACATCAATGCATTCCTGCGTCTCATATTAAAATATTTTACTTAAAGAAACAGAACAGTATCCACAGTACATTCGTAGGACATCTTAAAGTTGCCAAACCTTGAGGACTGGAGTTTGATAACCACCCTTTATTATCTAAATTCAGTACTCCTTGGTTTCCTCGTCGTATTTATTATGGGAAACCAGTTATTTTTGCCTTAGGTCATGCATTTTCCAAAAGAACCATTATCAACCTAGGTTTGTGTCTGACTATTTCCTAGATAGTTTTTTTGTTTGATTTGTTTGTTTGTTTTTAGCAGAATCAGTGCATTTATATATATATATATATATATATATATATATATATATATATATATATATATATATATATTTAAACAGAATGTTGAACCGAAATTGCAGACCTCTGAAAAACCTTGTTTCTTTCTATGCACTGAATACTCAGTTGGACCTTCTTTGTGCATGAATTACGGCATCAGTGCAGCATGGCATGAAGATGATTAGCCTGTGGTACTGCTGTCGTGTAATGGAAGCCCAGGTTGATAATAGACGCATAATAGATAAGTAAAAGAAACTGAATGACCAAGAATGTAAAATGGTGAGGGGGAGGGATTTCATACAGTGTGTGTTTGCTTTGACCTACTCCCTTTTGGACTTGGAATTCAAGCACAACAGACCGATGGGCCATCTTGAGGATCTTTGGTTACATGTTTTGCTACGTGTGCTTTATCTCGCTTCTTATTTTGTTTCTTCCAAAGTGTCCTTAATAAAATACTTCATTTAATAAAGGATCACAGTTCCATTTTGTTACTCAAATATGATCAATAAACTGTAAGTTTGCCAAATATTATCAACACAGCTGCTTTATGTTAATGTTAAAAAAAATCCTTGCTAACAATAAGGCAAACGTTCAACGTGAACAGCATTATGTCATAAGTTAATAGTTTAAAGACGTTACTATTGCAAGGTAGCCAAAGGTGTCGTTCAGGTAAAATAAAGCGGCAAGAAAGTCACATTCCGAAAGCGATCAGACCTGGACCCTCCGGCTGCAGACATCGGACAAAAGAGTTTTAGTTCACACTTGTGACCCAGTGAGCTATGTGCCCTGCGGCGTGCAACACAAAGGGTACAACGCAGGTGATTCTACACATGCTCCTGTCCTGCTTTTTTCAACACTTGTACTCTCACTCTCAATCACCCTGTGCTACTTTGTGACATCAACTTCTGGCATCCTGACAGCCTGGTTTCACTTTACAGAGAGACAGTGAGTATCTAAGAGATAATCCCAACCTTCTATAGGTATTGTTCCACTGACCGTGATCAGAGTAAATACTATTAATAGTTACTGCATCACATTGGGAATCGTGCCGTCTGTGGGGAAAATCATTATTGGGGAGATGCTTTCTATTTTAATGACTGGTATCAGTTTCTTCTTCTGTGAACTTAGTTTCAGTTATACCAAAGGCTTACACAATGGTCTCTGGATGTATGGTGATAAGAGGTCAAGACCTGAAACCCAAGCCGTGTGCATAGGTCTCAGTAAGCATAGGTGTATACTTCTTTTTTATCTACTGACAATGTGTCACCTTCATATTTCACATTCAATCTGGAGCCATTTACTAGTTGATTCACTCAGTAGATGAGCATGAGCATGCACATGGACCACAGTTTTACCCCGAGCAAAACCTGCCGAGATACAAACAACCCAGAGCAGCAGGGTTAGAAAAAACATAGAGCTGTTGTTTGGGAAGCCCTCGGCTAACGAGAATAAATCTGACCCAATTTGTGATGTAGAATATCAGGATTTGCAGTGCCGCAGTAAATAAACTAAAATAAAATAAAGGCCTGAAATAAACAGGAAAAAGAGAAATGACATGCATCAGCAACTACTAATAGTTAGTGGTTACCCACAGTGCTTTGTTATTATAATACGTGATTTATGTCCGTGTCACAGTGCATTGAATAGATGCTACTTTGTTTCCAACCATTTTGTTTGGAGGTTTTTTGGAAAGACATCGTCTTGATATAATCCACATTCGGGAATTCCCGGAGTATTTATGGCTATCATTACTGTCTGGGCTGCATTGTGTGATGAGCTACCTGATGCAACCAGACAAACAGTATGCCTGCACTGACAGCAATAAGGGAAATGAATGAGGCACACACATGATTTGCACACCAGCACACACATTGAGATTTTTAGACTTTTGGCAAGCTATATCAATCTCGATGCACATTCTGCTGCATAGTTTGGTCAAAAGCCATCCACTCCAACAAGCACCTGCGCAGCAGCTCAATAAAAAGGAGAAAAATAATCCTCTCGACAAACATCTGTTTTCAGCAAAAGCTCCATTAGATGTGTAGCATGCTGTTAGGGTGACTTAATAACCAGATCTGCAAAGTTACGGCCTCAATTGCAGATTCTAGCTTAAAAATGGCTCTGCCTTTAGTCCAGCTTGGTTAACAGGGAACCATTAAAGCACATGCATTTACCATTTCCATCCATCCGCACGCTATTCCCTATTTTATTTTAATCTGTTTAAGTGCATTTTCTGCGCAAAGTTTAAATATGAACCAAAGCCGCCCCCTCTTCTTGTCAAAGAGGCAGGGTTTTTCTGGCTTACTTGAGAATACAATTTACGACTGATTTAATTTAGCCTCCGCAAACATTTCTAATGACATTAGGCCCAGTGCATATACTGACTGCCTCTCCCTCTTATTCCATTAACTCCTAAATCAAGTTTAAAGACCATACTGACGCTGGATGCTATTATGGGTGATTATCAAAACAACAGACAATGGGGCAAAGTGTTTACTAACTGGTTTAGCCATAATTTTGCGTAACCAGGACAGATGGGAACACTACAAATTACAGATCAATCTTTTTTTTTTTTTATAATGAAGGACCTTCTTGTGTGCTTTTTCAGTCACATCTACTCAGGCATAAAGAAAAACGACATGTGCAGATTTTGAAGAGATGTTTTACCCTAAAATGACCCGAATATGACTAAAATATTCTATGAAAACTGTACCCTATTTGACTTTGTGTAAATAAATGTGAAAAATAAACCTACAATCCTTGTATGATGAAGCTGTAGGGCTAAACACTCTTTCATGCTTGGCTTTTCTCAGCTGTTGAAGTGCTCTCTTAGATTGGCTTGTTTGACAAGGACTAATGATGGCCGTCCATCTGCATAGATGCTTACAGCTGTCTCCTGCCCTCATCCAGGTAATGATTGTGTTATTAACCCCAAACCCTTTCTCAAATTGTTATTAACCGCTGGGGGATAGAAGGGGACTTAGACTATCTCCGCTCACCTGTCACCAGAGTCCCACTGAGGACAGTTTGATCCTGGCCAGCTATCAGTCATTGTCAGATTTAGGGCTGGGAAGGAAAGGGACCACCACCCACAGAAAAGTGTTGCATTAATAATACACCATTCATCTATATTAGTTATTTTCTTTGCTTTTTTAACTTATAGTTTGTGTGACTTCAGGCATTTGGCACATAAGGCTGTTAGAGAGTGTATTTGCATTAAAGTGGAGATGATGCGACATTCCCTTTTTGAAATCCATTATATAATGACACATTAACAAATTAAATAGTGATTACAAAATGGTGCATACTAGCATATTTCAAAACCGATGACATCATACTTCAGTTTTGTGAATGACTCAAAACCAGAGATAAACTGAGGTGAAGCTGAGTACTTTATTTGCAAAAAATAAACAAAAGCAGACTTACACACTTATTAAGCACATAGAGAACAGAAATGAAGTAATGGAAATCGACCCAGCATGGAATGGCATTCAAACAAGAATCCAGCAATGAGCAGTGAGGCAAAAACAGAGGCAGAGGTGGAAGAAGACATTGAAAGCAGGTTAGAGTAATCAGGGGAAATGTAGGACAGCTGAGGCAGACAGAAAGCAGGGAGCTGATAGAAGGAGACTAATTAACCGAAAAGGAGCTGAACAGTCGTAAAGAAACTACAAAACAAGGGAAAAATTACACATATTTAAGAAAAGCAAATCCAAATGTACAAAGAACAGAACACAAGAATAAACACAGAACAGCTTTCACCCCGGCTGCCCTGTTGCCACAACCAGGCAATAAGCTTCACCCTGAAGCAACTTCTTCCAATCGGATGGCCCAAAGTCAACCAAGCTTACACAGAGGCACAAATTTGGCAGAGACTAAGAAGGGGAAGCTTAAAATTGTTTACTCTTAATGTGTTTTACTGTTTTGTTTAAAGGTTTGACCGAGATAAACAGACCTGAAGCTTACAGGCCAAGGTACCCGTTAGCGACCTTTGAAACAATGCTATGCTGATATGTTTTCAATGTGTTTTTACGGTATAAGGCAGGGCAAATTTATTTGTGTAGTACATTTCAGTATAAGGTCAACACAAAGTGCTTTACATGATTATACTGTAGGAAAAGAAAAAAAAAACAGAATAAAAGCAAGTTGGAATAAAATGTAGAAACATATAAACAAAAGTAAACATGGGAAAATGGAAACTAAAAGCAAATATATGATTTTAAAAGCAGTTGGACTACAAACCTAAACTAATGATGTTTCAGTTAACAGTATAACTGGAACAGTCAAAGCTAATCCTTAACAAATGTGTTTTTAATCTTGATTTAAAATAACTCATTCTTTCAGCACTTTTACAGATTTTTGGAAGTTTGTTCCAGGTGAGTCGAGCATAAGAACTAAATGCTGCTTCTCCGTGTTTGGTTCTGGTTCTGGGTATGCAGAGTAGGCTGGAGACAAAAGTCCTTTAATCCTGGAAATGTTCTTCAGGTGATAGAAGGCCGACTTTGTGTTTGGATGCTGGAGGTTCAGGTCTGAGTCCATCACTATACCCAGATTTTGGGCCTGATCGGTGGTTCCTAGCCGAAGCAAGTGAAGCTGTGTGCTAACTTTTGATTGTTCCTCTATCTATAATGTTCCTCTATGGCTCCTCTATCACGCTCCCTCCCATCAATGTCCCCTTGATGTTTTTATATATCAATGAATGTTTTATACATCAATGGGACATTAATGTGTGCAGAGTCTGCTCAAATCACCCATTCACCTATTGTCTTAACATCAGCTGTTTGGGCTGATAGTCAGTGGACAATACCTAACAGACTGAGAGTTATTTAATGAACATTAGACAATTTAAAAACATGTGTAATAGCACAACCTTTTTGAAGAATTTGAATCTGAAAACTTAAATATCCACAGGTCTCTTAAAAAACAAAACAAATAAACAGAAAACAGCTTACGTTAATCTAGCATTTCAACAAAATAGTTTCTATATTGAAGACATGCTGTTAGGACTTTATGTTAGCTTTTTATTACCTTTTAAACTAGGACTGTGGAGTAACAGGAACATATGTAGCTTCTTGTAATTTATAGCTTAAAATTATAATGAAGATTTCATTAAACAATTTGTCCTGACTCTCTTTTTGCCATTACAAAATGTCCCCACCACTTACCAGAATCAGCTTTATCTGAGGGTACAAACCAGGAATTTGACTTTATGTCGAGTTTTAGTATCTCAACCACTAAAAATATACTGTTAGGCTTAAGTACTAAGCGCCAAGGAGCCATGCAACTGGCCAAATGTATTATCAAACTGACAGTGTGATGTGAATGCCTGAAACTTTAAATATAATATTCAACCAAATGCTGTGTCCGAGCACTCCTTTGCAACTGAACTTTGGCACACAATGATATTACCATTACGACTGTAATTCAACACAATGTGCATCTCCATAGGTTATACTCTGTTATTGAACCTGATTTAAAGAAAAAAAAAAGATACAGATATGGTCAAAATGTCTATCAAGAAAAATAAACAAAAGACTGCAATATCCTGAAGCTTTTAGTGACCAAATTACGTAGTTAATGGTCAATATCCAATCTATACAATGATGAAATATGGAATGGTATTTTAATCAAAGGTCATTTTAAGCATATACATAGTATTGATAGAATGCATTTGAATGGTGTATCAAACTGCATTTCCTGAACAACAGAGATCCCTAATGCACATATATTCTATGAGCAAAAATGCTAAATTCCAGTGCCATCAATGCAATTTATCAATATACTTGTTTCACAAGCCAGACATGTAGAAATGCAGATGTTGTAATATTACATGTTGATTCTGCTGTATTTGGCAGCTCTAGAAGTAAAACTCAGTTTTATAAACAGGGTCTGTGGCTCCATTATTATCAGCTGCTTCATCCCTTTCATAGATATCCCTGCACTGCCTCCCATTACTCTTCTTGCTGCCTCTTTTCTCATTTGTCAAGTGAAATGCACTGCTACATATCATCATATTAGACAGTGGTTGCCTGTAAATACCTTTAAAATGTCATGCATTTAGTTCTATTTACTGAAACACTACCTGATTCCAATAAGACTACGTGCCAGACACAAGGCAGAAAAAGAGGTAAATGGGCATTTCAGTGCACTTACCGTAAGGTTTCAGAGAAAGAGGGGGGAAAAAAAAGACAAGCAGACTAAATGTTGTGTGGATCTAAGGGGCTAGAGGTGAGGTGTACAGCCGCAGGCAGACCCCAGTGGCCTCTTCCAGTGATAGATATGCTAATACCCTCTATTCACTCCACTTCAATCCCTTTATTTCCCACAATTAAAGCAAACGTCAGTGAAACTGTAATTAAGCTGTGTCCGGGCTAAAGACTGCCTGCTGCTTTTAATGAAGCCCCATTGATTCTGCCTTTATTTGCTATTGGTCTCCCTATAACATCCACAGGCCTGAAAGAAATGCAAGTTAAAAAGTGCAGTCTTCTCATCCAGGGGCCTGCATTGTACTGGCCTGTTTAATTAAAGTAAACGATTGCTCTAAGCATGCACAGGGATAGTACCGCTACTCTAAGTTTGTGTCATTAACTCTTTTGCATGTGTGCATTATGCCTCTCTCTCTCTCTCTCTCTCTCTCTCTCTCTCTGCTTGTGTGTGTGGCAATTTATGACCCAGCTGGTCCGTTGGCTACTGTTTCCTCTCCGTAAGACTGTAAAGACGAGAGATTTAAAAGTTTCCAAACAAAAGCAAAGCACAGTCTCTTATTTGTGAAACAGGGCTGACCTCGAGTAATCAATACTTTACAATTTAAAAAAGAGAGGAAACCAATTAGCCAGATTGAGCTATCGCTAAAGGCAAAATTGGTCCGATTGGAAGTCTAATGTGAACACAATTAAATATAAAAGGTTTGGTCAGGCACTGGGGTGGAGTTAAACTGCCGATTAATGATAAGCACAGTGCTCTCAGTACTATATCACTGTATTACACGCTGGGAATGAAGTATTGAATGCAACCAAAATCAGAATGGGACATCACTTCTAATACACTTCACTGCAGGTTTGCTCAAAATAACAGCAGAAGGTTTTTTTATTTTTTTATTCTCTTATACTGAGTAAGACATGGCTTTTAATTCCATACACCCTAGGAACACTGCTAAGTCCATTTCAAATGAAAACATGAGGACACAATCAGGAAAATTTGTTATTTCTCTGCAGAGAGTGAGAAGAAAATAATCTTGAGATATAGTATTGTTTAAGAAATATAAATTTCTGCATTTTTGTTTAAAACCTCAAACATTTACCGCACAAGCAAAACATTGCCTAAAGATTTAGCTGTCTTATGAATCAGTGAACTGATATTAATTGGCATCACCACTGTCTTCAAAATGCATCACATCTCTCTTGCATGGACTAATGGAAAGACCGTCGGCCTTTCCATTCCACTTTCTCTGCTTTTTGTGGTTTTGTCTGAGAAACATTTCTGAATTCATTGTTGCTTTGTTAAAACAGTCATTTTTTAAGGGGGCTTCCTCTTTGCCATGAGACAATATGACCTCTTGAAGTTTTTTTTACCCATTCAGAGTGATCCATGGTATGTTATAAGGAGGTCCCCAACAATAGCATGAGAAACCCCGTGCCTGAGCTGACATGCTTCACAGTGTACTTTGGTTTATATGCAATGTTCCGTGGTCACACCAGTCCATAGAAGTTATTGCCATTAGTCTGTATGCCAGCCACTGAGCTCTGTGGCAAACTGTAGGCTCCTCAGCACGTGTTGCTTTTCAACATTAGGACTTTTTGGGGACTTTTGACAAGTAGGTGATCTTATCACAGGTGCTTTCTAATTTGTCACAGGATTTACATGTAACTGTAGAACTTATTTAATCAGCCTGGATGATCCTTGCCTGAATTTTCGCCCATTCTCTTATTGACTTGGATGACATCTTTTGCGTGTTCTTTCCTGGTTTTGGTTTACATTTCTGTTGAGATCTGGCAAGCTCAGTCATCTAAAATGTTCTGTTGTGTGTATATGTTTTCCAGTTTCCAATCACTATTTTAAGTACCACGCTGTTCCAAACAATGTGTGAAACAACTCCTTTGTTGAGATTATCAGGGAATAACGCACTACAACATTTGTTCTCGCAGGCTTTCAAGCTCCAGTTCTTCAGGACCGGTGTCCTGCAACCCTGAGATGTGTCCCTGAATCAAATCACCAAATAACCTCTTCACTATGGATGAATGACCTAATTATTTGATTCAGGTATGGTGAAGTTACAGGACACTGGCCCTCGTGGATGACTGTTGAGTCTGTTGGCTTTCTCTTACTCTACTACACCTAATATCACTTGACAAGGGCAAATATTACTTCTGCCGAACATGGTCATTTATATACGACTGGTTGCCTAAACTTAAAATCTGTAAATAAGACAGCAAGTTATATTGACAAAATGTGCACACATTCTTCAAATCTTTATAGGTGCAAGGTAAATAAATAATTTCAACATAAAAGAGGCATCTATGTGGCTACAGTTAATGTATGTCTTCACAGGTTAACAGGAAAAGTCATTAAAGCTACTTTTGGGTGAGAGTTGATTTTCTCTATAAAATCTAATGATAAAATGGTTTTCTTGCAGAATAATTGTTGATTTGCCATTTCCTCTTTCCCTTTCAACAACAACGACAAAAAGTATTTTCCCATTACTGGCTTAGTTCCAGCTCAAAGCTGATAGCCGTAGTTTGTACTGGTGTCAACTTGACTCGAAACAGCAGTAAGACAAGTGTCACAGTGAACTTAAGCTGGAGTTTTTTTATTTTTTTCATTCGTTAATGCAACTCAAACAGATTTCCCATTGCGGCATAACTGAATCCATAGAAATGGAGCTCAACAGCAACTCATAGGAGGATGTGAAGAAACTTCTCCCGTGGATTTAAACAAAAACCTTTACTTTTTCAACCATGCCAAAAAATGTCAACCTAATCAAGTTAAATATTGATCTTTTTACACTGTTGAAGCAATATTATATAGTCAAATTGTTTTTGATATCTGTTTTACTAAAGTTTTTCCCTCTTCTCTCATGAAAGTTTTCTTCCTGCAGGATGTGGATGGATGCAACGCTGTGTAACCGACAGCCCATGCAGGCCTGCAGCAACACTGAGGTATGGAAGAATTATGGATGAGACGGTCAACATCCCTGTAAATTCATGTTTAATTAAACATTTGATTCAAACCCTTTTCCCCACAAAACAATAAAAAATCTAATCTTTATTAAAGAAAATCTACATGATACGATTTCCGGGATACTAAACAATTAAACAAACAGGACTCCAATTCAAAATGTAACTTCATTCGGAATCAGAAGGTCAAAACCAAAAAGAAAAAAAAGTCTGAATGCTTTTAATCTTCTTACTTCTGACAGTTTAACAATTTATGGCAAAGCTCTTTTTGCACTTGCAGGGAAGACCTAATATAATCTAGCATGCAAATATGCATGATATCACACCCTTTCTTTACTCTGTGCATTAAATTATTTCCCCATGATGGTCTTTGTGCTGCCAAAGTTATATTAAGATTTTATATTATCCTTATTTATGATTAGTTGTGAGCACTGTGTCACCCAAACTGGATGACAGGTAGATGTACAATCTGTATACTATCACATGTTGTATGTTCTTCTTTGAACCACATACCCACCTGCCTTTTATTATGTAATAAACAGCACAAATTAAACTTCTAAATGCTTTCACTTCTTTTAAAAGGCATTTGCTTTAAGTGTGAATATGAAAATAGTACTTTGTTTGCATGACTTTCAACCAGTATACGCCTAATTTTCATACTGGCCGATGCAGTCGTAAATTTATCAGTAAGTGGGACAAAGCACCTAATAGAGAAAAATCATGTCAGTGAATGCTTTGACTGTATATATTGCCGGTGTGGCTCTAAATGAGGAATTCTTCCTGCAGTCCCTATTTGGGTACACAAATTCCTCATATATTCATGCAAATGAGCGCCACATGTTGCAACTTTCTGTTTCTCTGGTTGCGTGCTATTGCCGTGTATCGTAGGCTGTCGATTTAATTAGTGTGGGCGGTACCGATCAGCGCTACAGGACTGGACTTACTTGTTCTCCACTCAATAAAACGCTCAGTATAAAGTTGAAGGAAAAAGCCCCTAAAACGGCATTAGAACATTTATGTGACAATGACAACAGTTGTTGTCATTGGAGGGCAAAGGAGGAAGTGTTATGATGTCGTCATCAAGCCACAAATATTTTAGAGACAGAAAGTTGACTGTGTGACTCATAGACCAGTCCTGAATGTTTTTATGGCACCGGCATAAACGTTTTATGAATTCATGTTATTGTAGAAGGATCACAAAGACGCTGCGCTTTGTAAAAAAAAAAAAAAATCCATGCCCATTAAACCTTTTCAGATTTTGCCCAATTACAGTCGCTAACTTCTAAGTATTTTTTATTTAGATTCGACACAAAGTCCAGGGGACACAGCATACCTGTAGATCTTGTTTTTTTTTTGGGTTTTTTGTTAACGCAAGACCAAAATTAGCCTATATACATATATTTTGTGTGGAAAACTAACACTGCAAATCACCCTTAGCTCGACTTGGTCGTAGGGGAGTGTGGTGGTGGCAGCATCATGATGAGGGGATGCTTTTCTTCAAGAGGGACATGGAACGTTGTCAGAGTGGATGGAGATAGTGATGGAAATAAATACTGGGCAACCCTGGAAGAAAACTTGTTAGAGGCTGGAAGAGACTTAAGGCTGTAGCCTAGGTTCAACTTCCAACAACAACCCTAGCAATACAGCCAGAGCTACAATGGGATGGTTTAAATTGAATCATATTCATGGTTAAAAACCTGAATCCAATTGAAAATCCTGATTTGTAATTACAGCGAACGTGACCAAACAGTACTGAATGCAAACATGTGCCACACTTTTATCATTTAAATTAGTAACCATATCATTTTTTTCCTTCCACTTCACAATTATGTGCCCTGTTGTCTATCACATAAACATGTTTCAGGGTTACTGTATATGCATATTTCTGACCCGACCGTTGAAACCTAACCATGAGAAATTAAAATTTGATGTCAGAATAATACAGATAAACACCACATATCAACCCATAATTTGAGAGATCAGGAGAAAACCGAACGAGGGTACCAAGTTTAATGAGTTTCCATCTACTGCAAAGAGTATCTTAACCATTGTTATTTTACCCTTATTCTCAACATGTAGTCTGTTAAAATGACCCGATCCCTCTTGTTCTGACTTTTTTTAAACAAAAGAAAGCACACAAAAGAACAGGTGTATATAACATTTATTCACAAAAGAAACACCATCAACCAGCTTGAAATACCACATTTTCCCCAGCCCCTCAACTTACATAATTAAAAGCACAAGTAGTTTAATACCACTGTCGTCCTGTTGTCACATTTGGGCTGTGGCCAACGAGATGAATACCAACGCTAAGTAAAACTAACAAGCCTAATAAGAGCAACCGCAGGAGACAGATGAAAAAGGCATCATCAGCCCGAGCCTGACGGTATGTATGCATCTCTCTCCTCTCCATCATCGTACAGTGTTGTTGTTTTTTTTTCCTCTTCCTCCTTTCCCCCTTTACATCCTCCCTTCACAGATCTCCCAATGAATTAACTGCCTTTTTTGTTTGCAGCTCCGGTCCCCATTAATCCATACTGTATGTGAGGAGCTGTAGTCAAGTTACACTAGAGAGAAGAAAACTGGTACATTTTAGCGGCGCAATTAGGGCCCATTAGTCTTGGCTTTAATTAGAAGGCTGGAGCGTTGATATTTCAAGTGCTGGTTTGTGGCGGTATTGTGTTTCCCTGCAGCATCGCTCGTCTCCGTCCTGAAGTAGGAGCCTGTCTGGCGTGGTTGCTGTTGTTTTTTTTTTTTCCTAAGTACTATTTTTATTCTAATCTTAAATTCAGACCTTTTGGCTTAATTTTGACTTCTGGCTTGAAACGAGAATAAGTCACTGTTTGGTCCTTAAGCTCATTGGACAGTAGAGGAAATTAGAGGTGCTAATGTACCAAAAGGAGGGCATGAAAAATGCAGGATTGAGGAAGAGGGTTAGGGAGTGATGGGGGGGGGGGGATATGAGTGAAGAGATAAAACCTGAAGCCTCAAAGTCAAATTGATCTGCTTGAGGTGCCACATTTAATTGTTAGCCAACAGACAGACATGACATCTTAGCCCTGCCGCTCTCTCCCCAGCCACATTAGCAAACCGCACCGCTTCATGTTCACAGAGTGGAGGCAGACTGTCTGGAGGAGGAGCAACACTCACCATCCCTCCATCCTCCTTCCTGACTCATCACTGCTGACTCTCAGCCCACAGCGGAGGGGACAACAAGAAAGGTCACAGCAGACAAAAAAATAAAAAAATGAATAAAATACCTCTTAGGAGTTTCTGCTTTGGTTGTACCGGCAACGATACACAATCTTACTGGACTTATTTTCAACTGTGCATTTGTCCTTCTGCCACAGAGAAGATTTATTTAAATTTCAGTTTTGTTTATTTATAAAGTGCAAACTCTAAATAAATGTCATCACAAGGCCCTTTGTAAGAGACACAGATCAAGTTTATATAAAGAAGTACTTAAGCAAATTAATCCAATCATACTGACCTGCGTTATAGTAAGGGGTGTAGCGATACACAAAAATCCCATTTTGGTAAATATCCCTATTAAAAGTTATGGTTCGGCACGCTTTGGTCAAGGAAAAATAAATAAATGGATGTTACTTTATTAGCAGTGAACTATTTTTTTTTCAATACTTTTTTTCAATACTTTCAATTTAAAACGTACATATCATGCTTTTCAGTTATTTCTTTTCATATCAAAATCTTTCAGTTGTGGAACTGCAAGGCTTAAGTTTAGATTCTTTGTTAAGTTATTCCCTCATTCTCCTTTTTTTTTACCCCTTATCTGAGGTGAGTCTTAGAGGAACTCGTTTTGGTGCGGTCTCTTTAAATCTAAACCTTTAGATTTAAGAGACATGTAGTCAATTACATATAACACTTTATTACTTCAGTATACAAGCATACTGAACCAACAGGACCAAACTGTTGTTAATCCTTATAATACAAAGGAGTCAAGTTTATTTTATTGTTCCTAGTGGTCAAAAGATGGATAGCCAACTTCTCTAGCTATGCTTTGTCACCTGCACAAGACAGCCGTGAAGTTTTTTTTTTTTTTTTTGTTAGTCATATGAAGTCTTAAGCATTGCTTCAAACCCTCATTCTGAGAGAGCATGTGGCAACAGTACATTGTTGATTGCCTTAATCTGTTAACTTCGCAGCAATCCCTGGTCCTAAGTGTGCATGTAGCGGCCGCGTAAAAAACAACAACACAGTTTTTAATATAAATAAACAACAAGTAGAACCTGACTCAGTGTTAGCAGCTATAACAAGTGCTGGTTTTAGTCGACATTTAAATCGGCCCAGGTACAGTTAGAAAAAAGGCAAATATATAATATTTACCTGTTATCTATAATGGCAGTGGCTTCATCTAATAGAGACAGTCACTAAAAATAAGCTCTAATCCAGAATTAAAACTAAAAAAGGCAGCCTTAAATCTTTCTGTGGCTTTGTCCAGGGGAGAGACAAGGTCAAACACAGATAGACAGGCCATGGTGCAGTGGCCAAAAAAGAGAGAACGTGGTATTATTGGCAGAAACGGCTGAACCGATGACTTCCTCCAGGAAGGTGACACAGTCAAACACAGTAATGACATTCCAGGTCTAGCTTCTATCGACAAAAAATAAATAAAAAAACAGAGAGAGAAAAGATGTGTTTAATTAAAACATTAACATATTTTTTTTTTACTCTGCCCTGAACCTCCCACTACTCTACTTCACTTTGCCAGGGATAGTTTATTGAAAAACAACTGAGCTAATTACATCCAATTAAGTCATGATTCATCTGTATAAATGACATTAACATGGTGAGCAGCCTTTTCAAACTGTACAATGCATGAATGTTAACTGACACAGACAGGAAGACAGCAGTAAGTCTGTATAACCTTAGTAGAAAAACAGTTGACTACCATCAGCTCTTTTTGAAATGGGCTTTATGAATATTTTTATTGGAAGGTTTAATTCAGTTTTATAACCAACAAAAGTTGCTCTATCCAGTCCAAATTATTTTGAAGCGATAAACACATTTATTTCCCAAGTTAATTTGATATTCATACATTCCAACTTGGTTCTACACTGTACTTGTCCAAGGAGTAGTCTCTACATTTTACAAAAGAGGTGTCCTTAAATATAGTTAATGCATTAATTTAATATTAATTAGGTTAATTAATATTAATTAACTGCAGCTAGCTTATTTCTTTGTTATTAATTAACTGCAATATTAATCTCATTTAAACTCTACTTATATGTTGCTATTTATTATCCTTAGGTTATTAGTGGTTAATAATAAATTTACATACAAATCATGTAGAAACATAATGGAGTAATCAATGATCTTAATAATTGACTTCGCTGAGGAATTTCGTTTGATTCTTTGTGATGTAAATTCTAACATTTCCGCTTAAAGGCTCTAACAAAGCCTCATTGTCTCTGCCGTGGGTAAACCTGTTCAGTTTGCTCAGCGTCTCAACGGGAAAAGGTGTTGTAGACGCCGACAATAAACCTGTTTTGTAGAAAAATGATTGTCTCAACTGAAGCTAATAATTTTCCCATTGTTTCCTCATCTTACTGGTGTCCTAAGAACAATATTAGATGTCATAGAGTTTGTGGAGCTGTCGTGTTCGTCATGGATGAGGAGATAAGAAGAGGCCCCAAGGCATGAGCTAACCCAAACAACGCCGAGTAACGTCTTTCGGGTCTTTATGCGTAGAAGTGGTCATATGAGTGCAAAAAAATAAAAAAAAATAAAAAAGCTTTAAAGAGAAACTATCAGAGCAATAATTTGATCGGATCTCCAATCGTTGGTCACCGTTTCCCATCTTTTTAACACCAGCAGTGTCTTAATATGTTACTTGTCAACATTTTATTGGGATTGCATGTGTTGGACCATGATCAGATAAAAATAAACAGCTGTCAAGTGGTAGGTAGTCATACATGTCTTTGTTGTTTTTACAAACAAAAATCGCAGGTTTGTGGTGCGCATTTGTATTCAACTCTCCCCAGTCAAATCTCTGTGGAACCTCCTTTCACTCCAATTACAGCTGGAGGTCCACCCATGGACTTACATGGTCTCATCTCACAAGAACAACTTCTAAACTCCAATCATTTGCTTTGTTACCTAAATAGCTAATAGACTTGAATAGAAAAAAGGCTGTCTTAAGGTTTTCTTTAACAAAGCCATTCTTTCTTAAATGCCAGATTGGTGGAGTCCAGAATAAATACCTTCCTGTCGAAAGATTTTCCCACCTGTGCTATAGATACCTGCAGCTCCTCCAGAGTCTGTGGTCCTCCTGGCTGCTTCACTGATTAATGCTCTCTTTGCCCAGCTTGTCTCTTTAGGGAGATGGCCATATCTTGGTAGTTGTGCCATACTAACTCCATTTTTTACTCCATTTATTATATAAATGATGGATTTGAGCAGTGCTCTGTAAGATGTTCAAAGCTTGGGATCTTGTTTTGCTATCTAACCTGCTCTAAAGCTATTTCCAAGTTTATCACTCACCTTTCTGGCATGTTCCTTGGACTTTCATGGTGCTGTGTGTTTGAAAATGTTCGTCAACAAACCTCTGAGGCCTTCAGCCAGCTGCTCTATTTAAGAGAAGTATAAGCAAGCAAATGTTTTTTGAAATTAGTATATTTGTTCTTGATTTGAACAGACAAGTTTAAATGATCTGCCAATGAAATAAGATCTTTGCACCTGGAACAACTCATCTCCACCATCTTATTCCAAGTGCAGCATATCTAATAATCTTATTTTAGGGGTCAAAATGCTAATTTCATTGGCAGATCATCTTATTTACCTGCCAAAATCAAGGACAAATACACTAATTTCAAGAAAATTTTACTTACTTTTAATTTAATTTTCGCAGTGTTGAGGTTAACTTAAAGTCACTGGATTTTATTTAAGAGTATCAGACAGAAAAGGTTTGGATCCATGTGCATTTCACATGTTTAGGGATTTATTAGTCAAAGACCCTTAAAACGATGCATATTTCTCCTTCCTCTGATGCCATTCTTTTTGCTGGCCTATCACATAAAATGCCAATAAAATACATCCAGCCTAGTGATCGCAAATGTGAGAAAAATGTGAAAAGGTTCAACGGGCACGAATACTTTTGCAAATCCCGGCATGAGCGCTGGCTGGATCCCAGCTATTGCGACAGCCATCTAATATGTCAGAATGGTGTAAAAAAAAAATGTGTCAGAGTCCAGAAGCTGACTGCCTCCATTTTTCAGGCCGTGAATCTTTGGCAGCTCTTTGTATAGAGCTGAGACCAGAGCTGCTTCATGTCTCTGTCTGTTTACAGGGCAAGCAAATCAAAGATGCGTCTAGTTTCAGAGGCTGTAAAAGTGCGCCTGGGGATGGATCAGGTGTCCCTGATACACCCAATCCTCCCCGAGCAGCCTCTACTTACAGGCTACCAATCCATGAATCTTCTAAATGAACACTGCGTACAAGCAGTATAATTAAATGATCTTGGAATGAACTGTGTTATCTTATCAAGCAGTCTAAAAAAAAAAAAGGTTTCACTGTCATCAAAGCTATTTGTACTTGCTTAAATAATTAGGAGTTTCTTCCATATTGAAATAAGCTGTGCTGTTTAGTTTTTTTTTCTAATATAAAGTTTCAAAGCTGCAAAAATGACCATCAGCTGAAACAGGAAGACTTGCGAGTTTACCAGCTATGACACTTTTAACTCTCCACTGTAACAGTAACACAAACAGGGTGTATCAGCTTATCGTACACAGCTCTAATAGTGCTTTTAGCACACTTAGCTATGGGATTTTTGTCCTATCATTTAAGGGGGGAGAAAAATAATCAATTGAGGTTTTGTGTTGAGTTTTGTCTTTCAATATTTTGTTTCTTGTGGTGTATTTGTTTCCTCGGTGGTCACAGATAAAGCCTACTTCATTGAAACGTCAATTTATAATCAGAAAGTGCTTGTTCAACAAAAGAGGGATGCATTTTTACTGGAAATCTCATAAACAGAACAAGCGTTGTTGGCTGTGGTTGTGTGCAAATTCAACGCGTTTGACTGTGGTCGCAGAGAGGACAGTGTGTAGATATTTAGAATATCATATAAGCAGCAGTATGTATATTTTTTGTTTGCTTTTTGAATACATAAGGAAAGTGGAATGAAAGGGAGGTTATGGTTGCTTAAATATGCTTATTTTTGTTTTCCAGCAGAGTAGCTTGCTACTCTGGCTCTGAAGTGTCCATTGTGTTCTTCAGGGAGACAGCCTGAGGGATGAAACCGTCTCTACGGTGGCTGTTTTTTTGCAAATAGGGTGCTACAGCTCCAACCTGAAGGTAAAAGTCCGAACAGTTTGTGTGCTGAATGTGTGGGTTTCTGCAGAGATGCTCGCAGCGGTTTTCCTGACCCTAGACCTGGATGAAGGCAAGGTCAGCCCTGCTAAGCCTCTCTGCAGACCTAAATGCTTGTTGCAGTCTGGACCTGTCCTGTTTTGTGGATGAGTCGAACTGCACAGAGATGGACGAACACAGGACAGGCTGAATGATAGAAGATGAGCAGCTGCTCCTGGAAGTACAGTCTCTGCTGGACCTTCGTCCGAACAGCATCTGTGTGTGAGAACCAGCTCAGATCCTGAAAAAGGAAAGTTATCCACAGCTGACAGTGTTGTTAAGGATGGTGAGTGGAGGAAGTGAGGGGGATGGCTGAAGCTTCAAAAGCTCTCCAACCTGTGCCGTCAACACCGGCCTGTAACATCTAATTTGGCTTATGAATTCACTTCCTAACAGGCTTGGAGGTTTTTAGTTTTTGCAATTTGTTTTTCCAATTTTCAGAATTTAATTTCTAAAGTATTGTTTAAACCATTTATCATGTATCTTCTGCTTCAAAACTATGTGTTCTGTATCACCTAAAAACTAAATCCAATTTAAATATTGCAGTTTGTGATTGGAATGAGGCAAAATGTGAAAAAGTATTTCATGGTATGATTACGCATGCAAGGCACCGTATGTGTGCAGGGTTTGAAATAACATGACTTTGTGTGGTCATGTGGGTTTTTTTCTGAGCCAGTGAAGTTTTTTTTTTCTATTGGTGAAAATGATTTAAAGTTAGACATGTTGGTTGAGACAGAAGCTGTCCGGGTCGAGCATCTGGACCATACATCTCCTGACATTCATCTCTTTTCCCAAAGACAGAAGGGTGGGAAACAGAAGCATGCCGGGATCCGCTGCAGACGGCCCGATGGCTTCCATTTACAAATATTTTTTTGTAAATACTATATCATGTTCTTAACACAGCAAGTCCCCTGGGTCGTGCAAAGAGGCCTGTGAGAGAATGGCTGGATGTCAGTCTCGGGGCTTGTATCGAACTGAGAGCATCTGGAGGTCGGACGAGTCCATGTTTGGGAAGAAAAAAGGCCACCTTGGATAAAGTCCTGAGGGGTATCCATTTTTTTCTTTTTTTTTTGCTGCTGTGGGAGATTAAAAGACACATGTAATGCCTCACCGTCCTCACAGACACCTGCCACAGTATGCACATACACATTTCCCATGCAATATGTGTTGGATCTCATTCTCTGCCCCTTTTTTTCTTTCTCAGTGCGCACACACACACACACACACACACACACACACACACACACACACACACATACACACACACACACACACACAGCTGCTTGCTAACTCCTACTGATTAGCTCATAATGGACGACTGATGTCCCAAAGACCCCGAGGACCTCCCCAGGGAACCCTCCAACTCTGACCTCTATCTCCACCCTGCACTTCTTAAAACACACTAAATAATCCTTCACTTGACAGGAGCTTGAATGAAATTTAGCTTAGAGCAGCATCATTTGCCCCGAACAATAGAATATTGATAAATGAGCCATGCTATTCTTTTTGTACATCCAGAGGGAAGGACATGCAGGTTGTTCTGAGCAGATCGTGTTAACCACTATACCATTTTGCTTCATCTTCTTACTGGATTTTTTTTTTTTTTTTTTTTGCTACATGTTCTCTGTGCTTAAATCAGCAGCATCTCACTTAGAAACAATCCATGTAGCAGAAATCAAGTCAGATAATACACTCTTTTCCATTTATCCGTCAAAAGGCCTGTGCCACCATGGAGACAATATCCAGGAGATTCATCAGAGCGAGCAATTAATAACCTCACTCTAAAATAAACAAAACAGGGGGATCCTAAACATGCACCTATTAAATCGGCAAGCGTGGCTGGATGACTGCTTTTAGATGCAACATTTACATGCAATTATCTTCTTATATAATTAAATGAAATCAGTTAACAAGCATCTTGCTAACAGGCGACAATGCTTACCCAAATGAGGGGCGGGCAGCCCAGAATGTTGAGTGACTGAGTAATTAGAGCCCAGCATGCCAGTGTTAATGGAAGGGGGAGAGAAAAAAAAAATCACACAGAATGGATGTAGGAGGCTGGGAAGCAGGAATGGAAGCGGATAAGGAAACTATTGCAAATGATAAAGAAAGAAAGAATCAAAATTCAGAAAATAAGGAAATATGGATTTAAACTTTACATTTTTAGCATTCAGTGAGATCATTGTCTCCAAATCACAGAGGGCAATTATTGGAGAAACCTGTTTGTCTAAAGAATATTAGAGTGCAAAAAAGAAAATCTGCCATTCATCTTGGCAAAACGATGCATTTATTGAATTATTTCCACTTCTCAATAGAATGAAACACATTAGCATTTTTTTTAACTCATTTACTTTGGTTGAATATCACAACAGACTGCGTGTAAATCAAGACTAGCTAGATGATTCTGACATATCTTGGCTGTTTTGTTGTCAAAAACTCTGGCCTTTTTGAGAAGAGTTTGAAATGGGGGGGGGGGGGGTATACCTGTGTTGTGTGTGAGAGAGCTGACACTGAGAGGATTGTAAAAGAGCGCAGAGCCGGCAGGAGATAGAGAAAGGCAGTAGGTGACACAAAATGTCGGAGCAATTTTTGACTACGCCTGAATTACTCCATCAGAGATTTACCAATTCAGATTTAGATGACAATAATTACCGTTTTTCTTTGGTGTGTCCCCCTCAAAAATTGCTCTCGAGGAATCTTACTGTTTATTATCTCCCGCAACAATGAAATGGAATTGCTGCCCTTGTTCCCAATGTCACAATAAATCTTTGCAATTACATTAGGATGTGCTGCTATAATGTCTTTAAAGCGAACAGACTCGGAACCTTAACATTTAATTTGACATTGCAATAAACCAACTAATACATCTACCAACAGTCCATATCCAATGTAGGCGTTGCCATAAAGAAAGATGGATGAAAGGAAAATAAAATATGGCATCTCACTAATATGGATCTTAATTAGATTCCAGAATGTTAGAAATAGTTTTGGATTGCAAAACAAAAACATGATCTTACAACTATAGATGAGCCAGAGAATTAAATGGAATAGTAATCTTGAGTGCATATCATGGTTTTGCTGAATCAAGGTATTTACGCGACACTCTTTAAGATAAATGTAATATAGAATTGGGGGATAGTTCTTTAGTTCCCATTACCAACACAAATGCATCCAAATGGCCAAATTTATCTTTGTTGTCAACAAGAAAACAAAGCCCTTTGTTTAGCCTGCTGACCAGCAGTGCGTAGCATTGGTAGAAAAGGGGAAGGGCTGACTCTATAGTCCATAAAGACAGGGGAGAAAAATCCCTAGGAACTTTCCCCAGGATGTTATAAAAGGGACGTAACTTTATAAACCCAAGGTATAGCTTTCTATTGATGGTAAAATGGTAAATGGCCTGTATTTGTACAGCGCTTTATCAACATTCAGGACTCCAAAGCGCTTTACACTACATTCAGTCTTTCGTGGACACCAGTCCTTCTGACCACCGGCAACAGGAACAGCGGCTGAAGTGTCTTGCCCAGGTACACAACTATTGAGACGGTCAGCTCAGGGCGTCAAACCAGCAACCAGCAGCGGTTACAGAACGACCTCCCTAGCTCCTGCACCACTGTCCTCATACCTACTCATGACCTGTGCTTTACCTGCTGATTTATGCTATTTTGAAAATGTATCAAATGTAATATTTGGACTAATAGGGCCTTTAGAACTGTAATTAGGCTTTTATGTTCTTAGATATTTTATAGAAAAGATTACAACATGGTACTGTTAGATTTCTTTTGAATTGTATAAATGATACGTACAAGGTATTGCAGCATCTGGGCAAGCAGAAATAAAAGTGTTAACATGTTTTTGAAATCTTTGGGTGATATGTGAGGCTTAGCTTTAAAATCTCAGCTGGAACTTTCAAGATTTAAGTGAATAGCCACAGCAGGGTTCCTTACAAATGATTTATTACAGAGAGCCAAGGGCCTAAGAAAAAGATCTGGGTAATTACGTTGGGCCAGTAAAAGTGTTTCAATTTGGTTCTTATTTACATTATGAAAGTTTAAGTTCAACCATACTTTGTTGTCATCAAAACAGGTTGCAAGGAACCTTCAGATTTTAAGGCCAGATTTATGTCATATACATAATAACATAGAACATGTGTTTAATGATGGTTCCAAAAGCATACACCATGAAAACATGATGAGCCCAGGGTAAATCCTTGAGGAATCTCACAGGCAAGGGGAGCTGCAGCAGAAAAAAAAAATCTTTTTACCTGGATAGACAAACTAAACTATGTTAAATATACAAAAAAGCTGTAGTGGAGACCAGCTGTTGCGTCTCCACTATGTTAAAGGAAGCACTAGGGTCTAACAGCTCAGATATGGCTGCATCCCCACAGTCAACAGTTAAAAAGAGATTGTTTTACTCCAACAAGTTTAAAGCTGTGAACATACATTTTTCTAAAGAAATCCATTGAAGTTATATAAGAAACATTTAAATCAGCGGAAATAATAGGTTTTAGCTCAAAGCTTTACAAAAAAACAGCTATTGTTGCATCTGCAGTCAAAACACAATGATGAGCAGAAATAAGTTCGGTAGAAGAACACACATCAGTAGCTTTATGAAAAGTCTTGTAGCAGCTTTCTAAGTTGCTGTGAAAGCGTGTTGTGCTGCAGACTGCAGTCCGTGGCATGTGTGCGAGAAATGGTGTGTTTTACATGACCTGTTACAGTGATACAGTCATTCAGTAAACAATAGTGAGTGTGCTCCACTGGTGTTAGCACTGACACCATGACACCAAGGTCCACCCTCTGCTCAACAAAGCACATTCCTTTGATTCTGTACTGCACACCCATGAGCTCATGCAGCCTGCGGCAGCAGGGCGACAACAAAGTGAACTTTATTAGAGCATGCTTTGCAATATCAATTACTTTTGTGTCTGGCATTTTCAGACAGAAATGTTTGATCACATCTATCTATCTATCTATCTATCTATCTATCTATCTATCTATCTATCTATCTATCTATCTATCTTTAGGCCCGTTTACACTACACTTTTTTAACCGAGCCAAGACCAGTCCGAGCTCGGTAACCGAGATAACTCTTGTGTGTAAACGGTCAGCAGACTGAACCAGACCGCGCTAACGATAACCGGACCGCGCTAACTGCAGACCAGTTCCTGAGCAGGTCTCGGACTGTTTTTTTTTGGCCCGGTTCCCTGATAACGAGGAGCGCATGAGCAGACCGCGTCATGCCCTTACAGTCAGCTGTCAGCGGGTTTCCCGGCGTGTCTGGCTGCTGCACGTCCCGATTCACACTCCATTCAGACAAATTTCAGACATTCATAATAATACTAGCTTCCTTACCGTGCCACACGGTTTCCAGTGATGACTCTGCTTATGAACCTCGGCGTCTGTTGTTGTTTCCTGCGTCTGTAAATCCTTATTAGACGTTCATTTGTCTTATCCACGTCCCAAAAGCCGACTCTGTCAAACAATAACATGCTGAATGTTGCGGGTGCCGCCATTTTGATTTGCTCCGTCCCGCCTTCAATCCCAGAGAGCTGCAGTACCGCAGATCGCCACTAGGAGGCGAGGAGCAACCAAGGAACCATAACCGAGATAACTCTTGTGTGTAAACGGCTGCTTTTATCTCAGTTAACTGGACCAAGCTCGGACCGGTCTCGGCATGGCTTGGTTTTTAGGTGTAGTGTAAACGGGCCTTATCTATCTATCTATCTATCTATCTATCAATAGATCGATAAATAGATCATGGTCAAACTATACGATGGACTCAAGGTCAAACCCTACGAATGTGTGAAACTTGGCACCTTAATTTGCCTGTGCTTTTTTTATTTTAAACAAAAAAAAAATCTAAATTTCATTAATTTTTTACAACAAAAAAGCTAATTGCTGGTATTTGTATGTAAATTAATTGACCAGTTGTTGTATTTTTGTTTTAGATTACTGGTTACTAATGGGAACAACCACTTACTGTAACAGAGCATACAGGAAAACGTATTGGTCTGCTTTAGCTTGATATTTTAGACAATCCAATGAATACCACATTTAAGATTTTTTTTTAAAGAAATGCTGACATTGGCGCTGTTCTGAAATCGCATCTCCGTGCGACAAGTACAATTAGCCTTCACGTCATCTCAGCTCACACGCTTGCCGGTTGTGCTTGCCTTCTCTTCAGAACCTGACACGGTCACAAAAAGATGAATTAATTTTAAGTTCAGCTCAATTGGTTAGTTTTGGTCTTCAAGAGTAACCGGGTGAATCTGCTAATAAAAACCCGTCTGACACCAGTTCAAAGAGCCACTCTGAAAGGCTGCCAAAATCCCCCACAAAGACCTGATCGCAGCAGCTTGTGGTGAAATTGTGAAACAAACTACGCAGTAAGTAAGGAATATCAGGTCCCATTGTCCTGGTGCTTTCTGTTGAGTTCAATAAACACTTACTCTAAAGGACTCAAGCTCAAGAAAGGACAATGGGTCCCTTCAGAACTTGACACCACAGCTTTAACAATACAGAAATGCTCTATCCTCCAAAGACTAATTGATGTTATTTGCCTTTTGATAAGTCAGAGGTTGGCCAGGTGTAATGGGTACAATATATGCTTGGGTTTTGAACGTATGTAACATGAGTAAAAGGAGTACAAAGAAACCAAAAAATTGCGAAGCTGCAAAGTTTCCAGTTGCTGGTTGCATAAGCTGCTATCATTTGTTTTCAGGGCAATGAGAGCATAATTTGAATAAAGACAGACCTTAAAAGGGGGAATCACCTTTGTGTTCTTAAAGAACTTGGAACCACCGGCCTATGAGCATATTGGTTATTGATATTCTCTCTGTGTGTCACACACTACATCTGGCCCTGCGAACACAAGGGCTAAAAAAAGCCCTTGGAGCCGGACTGTAACAAATACATTTGCACTTTTTTCTTTGGCAGCCAGAGCTGGCAGGTGAAAGTGGTGACTCCATAGCTGGACAACTTGGCTGCAGTGCCATCTACTGGTGACTTACCCTGGGGCTGAGACAGGCACGTCTATGTGAAGCAGGAGGTAGAGGGAAACACAAGGTTTAGCGAGAAAGGTTTTCTTTCATGCTAAAATGATTGAAATCTTCCCTTCTGTATTCAAATGTGTCAACCCACTTGCATGTTCCGGCTTAGAAAAGGTAGGTTAGAAAATAATACACCAACATATAGTTCAGATGATGAGGGCTGCATTATGATTTCAAGGCCTAAAGAGGTAAGGAAAAAAAAAAGAGAAAAACTTACACTTTGCTGGTGGCTAGACCCCACAAAGGGGAGAAAAAAAGTAAAAAATAAACTTTTACTCCACAAAAATTCACAACCTTAAGAAAAAAAGCACTACTTGAAGGTATGGTTAGTACGTTTTTAATGTGAGGTTCTGTAAATATAGGTTTTAAGCAGTTGGTATATTACCTACAGTGCATACATTTCTGGGTTTCTTAATTTAGAATAAATCCACATTAGTTAGATCCAGAGGCTAAAGCTACAGCTAGCTTGAGAGGAAGTAAAAATCCAAATGGAGTTCTGCCGTCTTAAATGTCTCTGGGGAGAGGGATGAGGAGGGATGGGTTTCCTTCCTGGACCTCTTGCACCCACAACCCAGTGTCGGATAGGCAGAAGACAATGGTTGGATGGATGGATGGATGGATGGATGGATGGATGGATGGATGGATGGATGGATGGATGGATGGATCAAATCAATTCTCATCTCAAAAACCTCACAACAGTTTTCTACGTAGGCAATTTTATGAACCCTCATCACCTGCTTTTAGACCAAAGCCAGTTTTTATTTACATGGAAAACGGTGGTAGGAGACGATGCGCCACCAACGAGCCCACTGTGTTGAACACATTCTGAAAACAAAAAGAGACATTTTTCCAATCAAACTATCTTCCTGATATCGTAAAGATATGTAAAAAGTAAAATTATTGACTATGGGCTATACACAAACACACCAATTCATTGACCTTTAAACTGCCTTACTTTTTAGTGATGTATCACTAGAAAAGCATTACTTATTTGTTTCTCAGTACCTGTTTCACACTGGAAGCTCATTGCTGATGGACAACTTTTACCCTTTATTCCTTAGTAAATATCCGTTTTTGAGACTAGAGTTGCTTTAAAATGATGGAGGTCCACTTTGGTCTCGACCGCTCCCAGACTAGCCATTAACTCAAGGCTCCAACTAATCTGCATTTATACAAAATGAAGACACCAAGAAAGCTGTTTATTGAGGATATTTTCACTGCTTATGACCTTTCAACAGAATCTTACTTTAAATGATCCTTTTCAGATAGTGCTTATCTGGGCTTTTTATGGTGGATGGCACATCCTAATGAGGTTATTGATGCACTTGCCAATAAAAGAGAACTGGATTTAAATCACATGGCACCCCGGAAAACATATTTATGAAATATGAAAAATCAAACAGGCTTGTAGCTGTGTCCAGTAATTTTACATTCTGGTTTTCACCTCACTGTATTATCTTTCATCCCAATTCAGTTTAAAAGTCCCAGGAGTTTTATAAACAGCATTCATGATCTGTAATACATCAGGGTTCACCGCAATGAAATGGGACATTAAGGCTGACATCATGACATCATGCCCCAAGGACAAATATGGATCATGTTTATCTTTAACAGACAATTCATTTGTGACATGGCAAAGAGATCTCCACCGACTGCAGCGCAAATATTAGCTGATCTACTTAGCTGATGCTTGGTAGGCCTACATCACTGCGTCTGTTGTTCTAAGCAAAAAAAAAAATAAGATAAGCACGGCAAAATTTAGCATCCAGTGGTAGCTTTTACCTAATCATTTACCTTAAATAGATGTTTGTGAATTCTCTGTCCTGGGCTGCTGGCGTGCCAAAATTGTGCATTGATTAACAATTAAGGAACCAAACTGAGAAAAGACTATTATGAAACTCAAATGGATGAGGGACAAAAGCACAAAGCTATAATGCCATTTTTCTTACAGTTCCTTTTTTTTTTTTTGCATGTCTTGCTTCCCTCCTCATCCCCCTAACCCTTGGGAAGCAGCACTCCGAGCTCTTTCATTTGAGCCTGCATTATGCCTCTGTATCTCTGCTCATTTTTCATCCCCACTGCATTAAGTATTGATATTGATTTCTTGTAAATGGTGGCAAAATGGATGGCTCACACTTTTTTGTGTTATTGTTCTGCAGCACTTGTAGGTAATTTATTATGGCTGAGGGTCCGGTGAGGCCTCCCAGTTCTGTGTTCCTCCTCCTGATGGAGCGTGCCTACCTGACTAACAAAACACACCGTGGACTGAAAGGCCACTCATGATGAGAATGAGGCATGAAGGAAGTGTGCGCGCATAATGGCACCAGCACCTACATGCATCCTCTCTGCATCCTCTCTCATACCTGACATCGCTCACCTTTCGTGATCCAAGAATAGGGTTCCCCTGGAAAACGCGCAGCAATAAATGGAAAGCGATAAATTTGCAGGCATTTCTCTATCTTAGCCTGAGAGTTTTGCATCGCGCAACTAGTTTATGTCTCCTTTTCCTCCTATTTTTGAAAATTATATTTTTTAGTGCTGTAGCAGCACTTGTACAGAAATCCATTCCCCGTTTTGTGACAAAGAGCGGCCTTCTTGACAAACTGGAGTGGTTTACTTGCATTGTCATCCTGGCCAATTTCTTTTCCCTGCCGCTGCGGCCCCAGCAGTCTATTTGCATTTCAATAGCCTCTCTGTCTGCTTCTATATTGCCTGATATTATGTCTGCCGTGTATGAATTTGAACTCAATGTCTGCATCTGCTGTTACACTCCTAAGCAGTCCTCGTAAAACGGTGGACCGTATGAAATAGGGCTTGGCAGGAAAGCACGCTGATGATGTGGTGATGTAAGACAAGCACATTACGGAGGCTGTTGTATGGATTTTCTTGTCAAGAAATACTTGTTCATATATGTTTAAATAAAACAGGAAACAGGGAAATCTGTTTGAAAGTATAATACGGAACTGCAGGTGCATTTTGATGAATTGCAATATCATTGAAAAGGTTATTTACAGTAATACAGCAACTCAATTGAAAAAGTAAAACTCATATATTGAGTTATATAAGGTGCAAGTATTGGATACAGACCTTTTCCTTTTTAACAAACTTTTTCCTTCCCCTTAACTTTCCATTAATAAGCCTGGATATAGCATGCTGTAAACAGCCAGCTAGTAATGACCTTTTCCGGCTTTGCCATCTTGTGGAGGGCGTAACAATGTTCAGCTGGACAACTGTCGAGTCAGCAGTGTTCGCCATGATTGTGCGGGCCTTATCATAACATCTCTGTACTGAAAACTCTTGTTTTTGTCCTGTGTAATATTAACATTTTCAGAGGGATCAGTGATGTTCTTATTGGGTTCCTGAAATGACGTTCTAAATTATGGTGATGCACCTGTCCCATGGATTGAACAGTAGGTTTTGCTTTGCGGCACTCTTTCCTTGCTCTGTACGGACATATGGATGGATTAAATATAATCACTGTGCAGTGATCTGCGCTGTGGTAAAGAAAGAAACTGTGGTAAAACTGATATGTCCTGTTTACCGTCTGTGTCACCACAACACCAGCGCTTGTCCACAAAACCCGACTGGTGCCACAGTGTCGGACACCATGGGTCACATGACCCACACTAACGTCCCACAGAGGTCCCTTAGGTCTCCCAGAGAGCCATCCCCCTTGCTCTCTCTCTCTCTCTCTCTCTCTCTCTCACAGGATGGGATATATGGGGTGTCAGGATGTCAAAGACATTTACTGTTAGCTCTGAGATTTATAGGAATTTCTACTTTTATAACATAAGAAGCACAAATGGCTGATTGCTCTCTGTTTATGGGATATTGGAGAAAAAGAGAGCTTTGCTTATCGTGCGCCCACTGACAAACTTTACATTATTTTTTTTGCGTTGCAGCATTGTCAACACTGCAACAGTGGCTGGGACTAAAAGATTTAGCTCCACGTTGTGCGCATGTGTTTCCTCTTCATGGAAAGATATAAAGGCATGTTCCCTCCCCGTCTTTTAATGTTAACCTCAGCCAAATGGAGCTTCTGTTCAGAAACAATTAATGCCAGCCAGCGTTCGGGCGCGCAGGCAGGATAACAGCTGTGTTTGGGCCACTTGTTGTGCCTCCAGCACAGATAATTACAGCAATCCAAAAGCAGAGCAGCCGCTCAGGGAGTTTAATAATGTACAAGTAGTCGCTATCTCTTTATAGATCATGTTACTGCAGCACTCACTGACGTGTAATTTAGATCAATCAAAAAATATGGCAGGGCTATGAAACCAGTGCCTTTGATAATAGGTTGGCAGGTTGTAGTCACCCCCTGTTGTCGAAGCATCCGATAAAAAGAGCTTCATTCCACCCTCCATCAAAGGCCCCAGTGTGCTAGGATGTGTAACCCAGGCAACAGATACATAAAGCATCATGGGACTTGATTTAATTTGTCTAAATGGGAGCTGGAGTATCTTGGTTCTCTGTTTGAATGTCCCTGTTAACCACCACTACAATATAATGGGCTCCTCAACTTGGATTGAGTCCTGCTGGTATAGAAGGTTTTTCACTATATATGATGCCTTTCCTTCCTGGTCCTACATCTAAGTTAATGTGCATGGGGACACACAAAAAATAATAGATCTGCAGTCAATAATACTGCTGCAATGTCTGACAGGGTAAAATATTGGTATAAAACGTTATACCAGAATGAAGTCAAAGACAGTAGTCTTAAATGTTTTTGTTTTTTTTAGAGGGATTTTACTCTTGATGTTTTCAATCCTTACCTCCGTGGTTCCACTGAACATGGATGACGACTCCACATCAATCTGGAGCAAAGCGCTTCAGCAGTAACCAAAGTCTACACATGTGGTCTTAGGATCGCATTTTACATAATGACGTATTGAGACTACAATACGTCATTACCTGCGGCACCAAGACACGAAGGATCTCACTGGATACTTGACACCATGAACGACAATTTTAATTTTATTTAAAGCCCACAAGTACACTACGATCACGCAATGACGGTCCAACCGCTCAGAAGCGCTCCGCTCTGAAACACTCCCAGTGTTTCCACTGCATTCCCCACTTCCACATTCAGTGGAACCCCGGGGTTAAGGGGAAAGCATATTGGGAGTGCCACAAATTGATTTGGATTTAGTTGCATCATGTTAATGTGCAAAGAGACAGAACAAATTGTTTGACTTCAGCTAAGGGTAGTTTTATCAGAACCTTTGAGGCGTTTCAAAATAACAAGTTAAACGCTTCTGCTAATAGTTTTCTCAAGTGAAATCCAGCAATTTGGAGCTTTTTGGAGCTAGTTTCTAGCATAAGTATTAAAGGCGTTGCCTCTATACTGCTGCGTCAGGTACCCTACACTCGCAGTTCTCATTTCAAATAGGAAATGCATTTTTGTTTTAAGCATTTAGTGATTAAAAAAATAATCCCTCTGAGGTCATAGTCAAGGTTGAATAGGCTTCCCAGTTGCTAACTGGAATGTTGTCAGATGTCCACTTGTTTTGGGAAATGGGAATGTGCACAAAAGGCTGAAGTTAGAGAACATGCCTCATAGACGTCCCACACCCCGTGGGTCTGTGCTGTTATTTCTGGTGCAAGAAGTTCAAAAGGCCAGAAAGTAGCAATCATAGATTAGGCATAGGGCTGGGCCTTTTTCGTATCGTTTTATCATTATACGGAAACATTTCTAACCATGATAAGAATTTGGGTTTATCTTGACAACGATAAATTCCAATTAGTGATGTCTAAAAAAAAACTAAATTGCCAGCGTTGCCAGGATCATTATCTTAGCTATTTGCTCCACTGTGGGTTTCTTCAAAGCATCATTAAATGTAAATAAATTCAAATATATCAATCAAATGCCATTACTGTGTGCCGTTTAGTGATAAAATCCCATTTCTTTATGCAACTTGTGTCCTGATAAATATTTCAAATGTTGTTTTAATATATGCTGTATTATTAAATGTGTTTTTAAGGGTTGCATTTGTATTTATGGGGCTATAATTGACATTAAGCCACAGCCACACAGTCACCTTAAAAGTCTACAAGAAGCTGGTAAAAGTCTCATATTATCACTTCTATCATTACCACAATAGTACCACAATATATTGTGATCAAATTTAAAGTCCATATTGCCCACCCCTAATTAGGCACGTGTTTAAATTAGTCTCTCAAGGAAAATCTGCAGCGGAAATAGATCATTGGCTGCTGCCCATCCAATGTAGGACATCAAACATTCCTGTTTCTTTTCAAAAGTCTCAACACTTCTGATTAAACTAGTCTCGGTCAAAGTACAGTAACTCTCCATCGTGTGTTAAAGCCACAAACTGACGTGTGCAAATCAGGTTGACCCTCCATTGGTTTGAAAGGCTGGTTAAGTTGGTAACACACCGAGACTTGCCCAACTGTGTAGACCTACATCAACATCCTGGTGTTTCCATTATCTACCATTAAAATACTTTGGGCTTAGTTGTTTGACTGCAGGCCACAATCGTATTCTGCATCATTTAGCCTTGAGTCTAAAAATGAGCCATGGGATTCATCACAGGTCAAGCTTTGTTTAGAGGTGTGAACTACTTGGCTAGATTTAGTCCACTGTGAGCTCACGGTTTCAACCCTTCAAACAAATGTGGCGGTAATACCTGGGTATTAGTTTCAGCCTTTGCACGGGACTCTCCTTGCCCCTGGCCTGTGCAGCTCCAAGTAGTTTCCTCTCCTTGTCCTACTTCTGCATTCTCCTCTTTTCTCTCCTCTTTCCCTCCTCCGAACCCATGGGTCTTTGTTTTTAAATGGCAATACATCCCGCTCGTCCGCTCAGGCACGTTAAACATCAATTTTCTCACCGAGCACACATTACGGCCAATAGAAGAAATAAAATCTCACCCATTTATTGCGCAACCCCCCCACCCCCCCCCTCCACTCCCCATTCCTGGCAGCGCTATCTACCACCAGAACCCTCATCAAAGCAGCCCACATCCAACAACAGGAGAGCGGCGACACAACAGCGGCGAGGCCATTCGACTTCCTCTTAAGTCGTTTTATACTTACTGCAAAACAGTAACGATTTCAAGGGCCTTTGAATTCCTTCAAGAGGCGCCGGTTTTATAAAACATGCATGGGGTGTTCAGTAAACAATGCCCCATGGTCTTATTCCTTTTAAATAAAACTATTTCCATGAGGTGTAAGAGAGGCTTTAATATTGCCTTAAATATTAAAAGAGAGAACTGAGCCTCATCAATTTTTCATTTATTGGGCCTGTGTGTAAGGAGCCATCAATCTCAAAAGAAATTACTGACATTTTCATTTCAAATAAAAAAGGGTACACTTTATCCAGCGGTAATAGGGATTGCCACTCTAACACAGGGAGCACTAAATGGCTTCTGGAGTGCTGAAAATGAGAACATTTTCTCTCCTTTTTTTTTTTCTTCCTTTTCAGCCCTGTCTCAGAACAGATTGTGGTTTTTAAGCTTGTGAAGCAAACATGCATGGAAACGCTGAAGGAAATGCAACATATTAACCTGCTTAACTTGAGCCTTGTAGAGGGACGGAGTTTCTTACAAATCGATAACACTCTACCTGCAGATTTCCTACAGACTCACCGTGACCCACCTGGACGTTAAATCCTATGACATGAATTCATTGTCTTATGATACATTGTCATAAACGTCTGCATCATTACAGTACCTCATCGCCCTTTTTGCCTCTAGCCTTGAGGGTTTGTAATTACTGCACAATAAACAAATGGTTTGGGTAATGGCGAGGGTGGAAGAAAAAAAAAAAAAAGGGATGTGGGGCCTACAGGCAGCGGGAGAGGATTACAGGGAAAGGGAGCCCACTTTTCATGCCCCCCCAAACCCCCTCAGCCCTCGCCACAAGACCTGTCCCATATCGTACCACAACTCCCCCTGCGGAATCACCCCTCCCCGAATAATAAATCTCCAAACACTGTTGATATATCATCAGCTGAGTTCATACATCGCACAGTGGGGAAAATAAGGGTTACAGTAGGCCAGGATTTATAACAAAAGCTTGGCATATGCTGCTAATTCACCTTGACAACACTGTCACTTCCTGCTCAGTGATAGATTGTCCAACAGGAGAAGAGTTTGTCTCAGCCTCACTGCCAGGCACTGCCCAGCCCATGCGGCTCCACCCATAATGGATGGCTATTTGTTTATAATTTCTATACACGAGTCTAGTTGCCAGTTCCCTGCCCACACCCCCGTGTGCCGCTGTCTCATTTACATAGTTAGATTGAGATGCCGCGAGCATAACGAGGTCAGCCGGCGTGTTGGTGATGGAGGACGCTTGACGAATAGAGCTCTCTCCACATCATGGCACCTTTGTAAATGTTTGATTAGTTTTGAATGGATTACTGCTAGATTATCAGGTTTGTGGGCCAAAACCTGAAAACGGCTCTGCAGTTTGGAGACAGTCCCTTATGGGTGTCCTGTGACATAAATGTTCAGGTGTGCTGAAAAAGTCTCAGCACATTGAATGCCTTGAAAATGTTTTGTATTGCCCTCTTTCGATGGTCGGCAAGTTAATGTTAAAACATTCTGTAATTTGGATTAAATTGAAATAGATCCCATTCTACTGGAATGAACTGAATCTGTTTGAATATAATTTTCACTGACCTGAACTCAATATAATCAGCTGAAGTTGTTGACGTGCCTTAAGATGGCATCGTTTAGGGAACAGGCACCATACACATTAACTGCTTTGGATTGAACTGGATTGAATTGAATTGGTGCTATTTAAATAAAGTGATTCAAACTGGTTTGAATAGAGCTGATTTAAACTGGATTGTTGCTCTGGAAATGAACTGATATAGATTGAACTGAGTCGAATATAATTGTGCTGATAAAAAAAATATTGGAAATTATTTTAACTCGAAAAAGTCAAATAACGAAAGTGGAATGAGTAACATTGAGGAAACCCAAAAAAAGGACTGCTCACTAAAGCAGTGTTCTGAAATAATTATTGTGTTGAATAGTCTCTAAAGGTTCATTTTTATCAAGCCATGATTGATTCATTACTCTGATAATAGGTTTTGTTTCTTGATATTTACCCATTTGGTGGAAAAATCAAAATGGGACCTTCACTACCCGATCCATACTGTCGGCTTATTTGCGCATACGCGAACTAAAATAACTTCTGGGAAGGCAATTTTTTTTTTATTTTACATACTTTTTTCTTCTTTTATCTTATTTTGGACGGGGTGTTTCTTTTAGTATTTTGTTGATATTGTGTGAATATTGCATGATTTAAAGGCAATAACACAAATACAGAAAAAAAATGGTTAAATCGCATTTCGACTGCTTTCGACTTTCGACTGCTCTGAGCATGTGCAATGCATGCGTCACAGCGACAATTTTAATTCATTTCAATATTTGATTTTCTCTGTACTTAACTTTGCACTCCAACAGTGTTGATCATGAAATTGATCTTTTGTCACCTACAGTTATGTTTTTGTGAGAAAAAGACGTCGTGGCCACCATAACAACAAGGTCTTCTCTCATCTTTGATGGGTTCACCATAGGGCGCATTGACAGTAAAAACACATAACAGCTTAATGGGTTTAATAAACAATTTTCTACTACAATATATTTTTAATGATGATATTCGTTATCAAGGGAAGTATAGCATGTTGTAGAAAAGTATAGCATGTTGTAGGTCCTGTTTATACTAATAAAGCGCATTTAATGGTGAAGTTATTCGGTTTGTGCATGCGCAAAAGAGCTAATTGTACGGATCGTACTACCGGTTAAAATCAGGTTGTGACAGGGACAACTAACATATTTCTACAGCTGTTGACATGACGTAGATGACTGAGAATTTGCACAGTTGCTTCGGTGAACAGAGATTCTTTAAAGCACTACTATGTAGACCTTTCTTCGTCTGTGAACACAAAAAACAGGGACCCCCTAGTTTTCCAAAAGATATATATATATATATATATATATATATATATATATATATATATATATATATATATATATGAAATTGTGCTCTTATGAACCCAACATTGTGTTGTCTCGTGAGCTAGGTGCACCTTTACAACGGCAGTAATGAAACATGTCCCACTTCCTTGTGTACGGTCCTTCTTTTGCTTGTCGCTCTTCATCTCTTTCCCTAATTTTTCTCCCCCTCCGCAATAGCAGCTAATAGATGGAGCGTATCTCTAAGAGGGAGCGGTAACCCATCAGTTTCTCAGCCTGTTATGGATCATTGGGTGCTGGGTAGAGGGAGTAGGTGTTGGCAGTGAACAGCGACGCCACATAGCAGCCTGCCTTACAAGTTAACGTTAACCCCGCCGCCCAGCTCTCACGTTCCACCTCCCAATCCAATCAGTTTGCTCGAAAAGCCGTCCTGCCTCTTGACAGCCCTGCTGCCATTGTGCCCCCACTCTTTCAATCTGTTTAGCTTCCTGTTGTGACCTTTCATACAGTCAAATATATTAGCGAGTGGTGCACTCTCATTAAAACAGTGCATTAACCAAAAGACTCTTTAGAGTCTAAATGACAGCCGAAGAAACTGAAAGCTAATAGCCATGGGCAGTTGGGGAAACTTAACTCATGAATCAGTGTGCTAATGCCAGAGCAGTAAGCCTGGAGCTCTGTAAGCGTACGGCACAATCTCCACCTCTCCACCCATCCTTCCTTTCTTTCTTTCTTTCTTTCTTTCTTTCTTTCTTTCTGTCTTTCTTTCTTTCTTTCTTTCTTTCTTTCTTTCTTTCTTTCTTTCGTTCTTTCTTTCTTTCTTTCTTTCTTCTTTCCCTCTAACTCCTACTTATCACTCATATTCACTAACACAGTTATGCTCACCTTCCACTTCTCTCTGACAAATTCATTCTCTCAGCTGATCATCCTTCCCTGCTCTCTGCTATCTCACCTGTTCATTTCGCTCCCTGTTCTTTTCATTCTCCGCAGTGCATTGCACTCATCGGGGCCATCATTTCTACTTTCCGCCTCTCTGCTTTCATGGTTCTCTTCCTTGTGCTCTCCCCGACTCTTTATCCACTCTTACTGTTTTCAAAGGGAATGAAAGGAAGGAGAAAGTACACACAAAAAAGGAGAGAAGGCGCCACAGAGCGCCGAAAATGGAGAGACAAGAGGAGAGGGGCGAGCTAGAGAGGAGAGACTAAAAGCTCATTACTTTCCTCTGATGGGAGAAAATGAGTGAGGGGGCAATAATAAAGCTTGAATTTTTCAATACTGTTAAAAATGGGTCTCTGACAGCTCACCGCCAGTGTAAGGGACAGGCGCCGACAACGCATGGTGAGCCACCGAATTAGCAATACCATACATCATAAGATCTAATTAAATCAAGGAACAGAATCAAATTAGTTTTCTGTGACTCCAACCAGCCGCCAAAAGGGCTCTTTTAAATGAACTGTAGAGAGGGGATTAAATAATTCACAGTGAGGGATTTTGCATTTATACAAAAATTGTGCACTTAATTGTCCGTGCTATATTACAGATTTGGCCTTATGTTAACAATGAGCCTAAAGCACACTTGCTCGTGTGCACTGGGCACACATTAGGGCCTACATGGTCGGCGAGGTTTTAAACAGGGGGATGCTGGAGCCACCGCAGGCTCCAAAGCACTAGGAGCATACCGATTCTACTCCCTCCACAGTGTGCAGAGAGCAGGGAAACGGCGTTGAAAATATAGGGTTAAAAATAATTTAGATATGAATATCAGGCAAGAGATTACATTTCATGCCTCAAAAAAATCGGTTTCAACATGCAGCGTTATGCGGGATTTGGACTTATTGGGAAGGCCACAGGTAGACTATCAAACTAAACATGTCAGATGAAGTTCTGTCATGAAAATGGACCGCTTTTGTTACGGGCGCCGCGCGAGCATTCAACCATCGCAGCTATTCTCTTCGTATCACCCCACATACACCCTTTTCCTTCAATCTCTCCATCTCCCAAGCTTCCCTCCCTGGCATCAAAACAGCACAACTTTATTATAGTCGCTGTCAATACCGTAATAATAAAAGAACGTGGAGGGGAGAGACTACCATATTACACTTTTAACGAGAATATAGCAGATGCACATCGAGTGAACATTGAGTTTTAAAACTTGTCGGCGTGTGATTTGTGGCCTTGTCAGTACAAATATTTTTCAATGTCATGGCGGCTAGCCGGGGCTGTCACTTTGGCGGTCAGCTGGGACGGGGGGGAGGCATAACACAATGATCTGGCCCTTAATGGAGAACCGCTGGGACTGGCATGGAGGTGATGAAGCACTGTTTAGTTTGCGGCTTCCATATTTCTGCTTGAGGACGCTATTATAAAACACAGCGTTATTTTGTCAGATTTCAATCATGAGCCAGGTTATTTGTCACATGCTGTCACAATGTCGGGGCAAGTCAGGCTGACGGTGAAATATGAGCTGTCCCGTTTCCAACCCCCAGCTTTGGAGTGTACTAGAGTTTTCTTGGTAAAACTAGAAGCAACTGTTTACGTCTGTTGTCCCACTTGTTTAGAAGAACGCATTCATGCTGCGTTTGGTCTAAAACATTCAGTTTTAAAATTATTTACACTAAGATGATATGTCAGCTGTCCCCTTATTGGTGGTATTTCCTATTGACAAATCATATCTACAGTACCTAACAAAAATATTCTCAACCCTTGAACTGGGTATCAAATTGCAATTTGATACCTTTATATATAAAAAGCATATTGCCGTCTCTACTGTAGTCTTTTGTAGCCCTTAGCGCTCTCCATTCCCACAGCATGATACTACAACCACCATGTTTGGCTGTAGGGATGGTGAGTTCAAGGAGATGCACAATGCGAGTTTCCCACCACAGTGTTTTGCATCTCAACCCAAAATCTGACCAGAGCACCGTTTTCTGCATGTTGGCTATGTCCCCAATATGGCTTGTGGCAAACTGCAAAGGGGACAATTTTTTTTTGACAATGGATTTCTTTTTCTTTGTAACACAACATTTTCTGACAAAGACAGGATGGCTTTCCTCTTGCCTGTTCTTCTATAAAGGCCAGCTTTGTTGTAGAAATCCTTTACTAAAGATTTGCTCACCTGAGCTGTATACCTCTGTAGCTCCTCCAGAGTTCCCTGGGACTTCTTGGCTCTCTGATTAATGCTGTTCTAGCTCGGCCTGTTGGTATAGATAGATGACATTGTATTGTTAGGTTTGCAATTGTGATATACTTTAGGGTTTCCATTTTGAGATGCTGGACTGAACAGTTCAGCGACTACTGTGAAAACTTGAGAGATTTTTATAAACTTTATATGTGCCCATATTGTGCCTCCTTTTAGACAAGGATTTTAGAAATACAGGACTGTCTCAGAAAATTTGAATATTGTGATAAAGTTCTTTATTTTCTGTAATGCAATTAAAAAACATGAAATGTCATACATTCTGGGTTCATTACAAATCAACTGAAATATTGCAAGCCTTTTATTGTTTTAATATCGCTGATTATGGTGTACAGCTGAAGAAAACTCAAAAATCCTATCTCAAAATATTAGAATATTTCCTCAGACCAAGTAAAAAAAATAAAATTATAACAGCAAAACAAAATCAAACATTTGAAAATGTCCATTAATGCACTCATTACTTGGTTGGGAATCCTTTTGCACAGATCACTGCATCAATGCGGCGTGGCATGGAGGCAATCAGCCTGTGGCATTGCTGAGGTGTTATGGATGCCCAGAATGCTTCAATAGCGGCCTTTAGCTCATTTGCATTGTTGGCTCTGGTGTCTTTCAGCTTCTTCTTCACAATACCCCACAAATTCTCTATGGGGTTCAGGTCAGGGGAATTGGCAGGCCAATCAAGGACAGTAATGCCATGGTCAGTACACCAGTTACTGTGAGAATCTTATGTCGTCTCTTAACCACTACCATACTTGTGATTTAGTTTACTGAACCAAGCTGAGTGTTTTTCAAGGCTCAGGAAATCCTGCAGTGTTTCGAGTTAATTAGACGATTCAAGTGATTAGTTGAATAGCCTACTAGTATACATTTTCACGATATTCTAATATTTTGAGATAGGATATTTGGGTTTCTTAAGCTGTAAGCCATAATCAGCGATATTAAAACAATAAAAGTCTTGCGATATTTCAGTTGATTTGTAATGAATCCAGAATGTATGACATTTCATGTTTTTTAATTGCATTACAGAAAATAAAGAACTTTATCACAATATTCTATTTTTCTGAGACAGTCCTGTAATGGTGTCCTACCACATGCTGATACAGAAAATACAGTTTGGGCATAAGAAGATCCGAGTGGGATCAAATTCAAAAAGCCTCTCTGTTGTTGAACTTTTACACCAATTCTCCTTTTATTTTCTTCTGTCAAGAACATCCATCGGTTTTAAAACATAAACCATTACTTGATTCAACAACGTGTCGCTAAACGTCAGAGAGTGCGCCGCCGAGAATGCAGTGAGCTCAAGCAGCAGAGCGGTGACATCTGATGAACCGTACAGAGGCAACCCAGAGAACCCACAGATGGGCTTTCATATTCTCCAGTTTAATTTTCCTTTTCACCAGTTACATCTCCTGTTGCAATCTACAGGGAAAACAAGACCCTGTCTCCTTGATTTGCGTATTGACATTGAGATGTGCTCTTTAGATCACCGTCCAAGTCAGTGACTCACACGCCCCTCAGCACTTTCAATTCCGAGTCATTCAACTTTTATTTCCTCGTCGCCCTTGTGTGGAAACGTCATGGGCTCCACACGAATATAGAGAACCCCCCAATGCTCACTGTTTACAAGGATATATTCCATTCGATTCAGGCCAAATGAACTGCCTGTATGCACCATTACTCCAGACTGTTTGTAGATGGTGCTGATACAGAACTATCAGCCGGTGTAAAGGTATGCAAATAGAGTTTTAATATTTACAGTGCCTTGGGTTGGTTGAGTGACAGGGGTGACATTGTGTACCTTTGTCACTGTCCTGTAGTCCCTGAATGAAAGCTGTGTTATTTCCTCTGCGAGAGGACTGGCTCTCTTTGCAGGTCGCGTTAACAAACTGCTTTTGTGGATTCCCAAAAACATGCAAAGTGGGAAAAAAAATGAAATAAAAAAAAAAGATTTCCTCCTTGCTTGGTTTTACAGACACATCCAGGCTGAAATTCCGATACGCAAACATCTAAGGAGGGGGTTTTATGTGAAAGCAAATCAGGATATCACAAATATACATGTATAATGAGCGGCGAAAAGCGTGCGACACAGCATACGCATGAGCAAACACGCACAACAACCATTAGCTTTGGCTGACATGATAGCCATTAACACACAGCTTCTAGTTTGTCTGTGTTTCATTCCAAAAGAAGAATCATTTACATAATGTGTGTTTTCCCCAAACGGTGTGAACAACCGGCACTCTGTGTAGGTTTCCGGCTGGCAAATGTTTCAAACTGACCTCGGGAAACGGTCCAGCCACAAATGCTGTGCTGTTTCATCCATAATGGGCCTTTTACTTACTTTTGTATATATATATGTGTGTCCCTGGAACCACGCAGATGTGTGTTTGAAACTGTCGGTCTCCATACGCTTTTGCATGTCTCTGTCTGCGTGTGTGTGTGTGTGTGTTTGATGACTCTGAGCCAGTTGGACGGCTTTTATACGTATTAATATTAATATGTGCGTGAGCTGTAGCCCACTGCATCCCTGCCCCCTGGAGCAGAGTGTCCAAGGGTCACCATTATCATCCTGTGCTGACTGTCGGTGAACCTGGAGGGAAGTAAAACAGGCACATTGACTAGCGTGGTGGGGTCAAACAGTCAGGCTAATACAGCTCAAACCACCTCATATTGAGCAATACGCTTGGATGTCATGCATCTATCTGTCGTGCAATTCTGTATGAAATGCATCCCTTAATGGCCTAAATCCTACACATTAACACACTTACATTAAATGAGGAAATAAAAAAAAAATTGACTGCACACTGTGCTGGAAAAATACAGTATCTGGCCCCTTAATGATTTGCTCTGTTGTCACTTTTTTGTCACACTTAAAAGTTTCAGATCAATAAACAAATTTTAGTGTCGGATATAGTATATCTATTAAATACCACATAGATTGATTAACTGTAAAAAGGATTTTTTTTTTTTATTAAATTAAAAAAGCTATCCAAATCAACCTGGCTCTGTAAAAAGGTAATTGTCCTCTAAATCTAATAATTGCTTTTTTCCATCCTTGGCAGCAACAAATACTGCTTTTAAGCTTTTGGGAATATTGCCAATCATTCTTCCAGCTTTGGCTCAACTTTGTGTTACAGAATACTTTTATTTTAGACCAACTGGAGTGTTTTTCACCATAAACAGCTTGTTTAAGACCATGCAAAAAAAAAAAAAAAAAAAAGAAAACATCTCAGTAGGAGTTCTGTCCCGAATCTACATTTCCACAAAGGGCGAAGGTGTTTTGGTTTGCTTGAAACAAAGTCATCATTGCAAAACTGCAGTTGGTATATGCTTCTGGTATAGTGGCAATTGTCAGTCATTTTAAAAGAGCAAAATACTGACAATTGCCTTCTTGCCATATTCAGCATTTGAGTCTAGTCCTCAACATTATGTCTTGGTCTTGAGGGCAGTATTGATGATAATGTTAACTGTGACTCTTAAAAATCATTAAATCAATGGAATATTAAATGTATATGTCTTGAAGGTTGTTAGTGAAGCGCTCAAGGGTGAATCTCTGATAGCCTGGCTTTTATTGGCTTTTATGGGGGGATGCACCGACGCCCCATTTTCATGAAAATACATCTGTATGGTACATCACATAGGCAGACGGACAAAGTGAAGACAACCAAACAAGGTTTTTTCCCCTACTCCTGCTGTCTTTTATTCACACAGGCAGAGGGATACCCCGCCCCTACACACCAAAATAGATGAATTTTGCTTCAACAAAGGCTGTATGGTAATTAAATGTAAGATAAGGCCTTTCAGAATGCCCAAGACTGTGCCAAGCAAATATCCTGATCAGCTTAAAATCAACCAAGTGGGACAAAATAAAAAAGAAAAATCCAAATTGGTTGGTCTAGATCAGCTTGATATGGCTTTTCATTATAATACACAACAATGGCCAAAATGAATAGGAATCAAATTACAAGAGCCTTGATATGGCACAAGACTGCATGGGGGAATTCAAGCACAATCACTTTTCAATGTGGCTTCCAATATTGCAGCCAATCCTCGCACAATTCATATCCGATCACAAATAATGTTTATCACCCTCATATCTCTCTCCCTAATGGAAAAGGCCTAGTGTTGGGGTTTAAGGAGCGCATTCATTTTTAATGAGGTCTGGGCATTGGCCAGAATGAAATGAACAGGCAGAGTTTTTGGGAAACAGACTAAAGAAAGACTTGCAGTGAAAGGTCAATCCATTCTTTCTGATTCTGCCAGGTTATGCTAAAGTTGTAACTTGTTTACTGCAATCACTGTATTATTACAACGCTGTTTAGAAATGCACTCATAACAAAGCACCTATAATAAACCAAAATAGAATATACACCGATTATATGACTGAGTGGTTTTAAATGTATTCCACGATAGTCAAAACCTTTTGGTGACCTCAGCAGTTGCAAGACATTTCTCATTTCTAAATCTCTCACTGTAGCATATACTCCACGAAGGTAGAGCATTCAGGGAGTTAACCCGATGTTCAACCAGCAAGATTTGTCTTTTTATGAGGGTAAAATAAAAGCAAAATGCCTTTAAATAAGTAATTCTCCTTACTGTTTGTGAGTTAGAGCGACCATCAAATTTCATGTAAAATAAGCTCTCATGCAGGATGAGACACTCATATTTTACGTCTAATTCTGGAGGAAGATGTATTTCCTGCCTCCCCAGGAAGCGTGATTGGTGTGTGAGGCTGTATATGGTGATGAGATTACTTGGAGGGCGGGAGGATAAAATGTCGCTTAGGATAATGTGATTGCCCTTAAGGTACAAGGGGGTGAATTATATTCCCTGATTTATAATCTGAAAATTAAAGACTCACTCATTTTCTAATTTAATTCCACCTTCAATGGAACAATGTTCACTCTGAGCCAAATTGGCGAATAATGTTACTAATTCAGATGCAGATGTAATTTCTAGTTGGGGGGCTGCGGCGCGAGGTGATGAACGAGTCCCGGATGGATCGTTGCCACTCCTATCTCCCCGTCTCGACAATTCCCCAGCAGTTGTGATAATAACCTGAGCAATAAAGGAGGGATAGGCAGTGCTACTCTGTTCTACTGCGTACACCCCGAGACATCTGATACTTCATCTAATAGTATTTCTGTCCTTTCCTGTGTCACTCTGTCTTAAAGCAGCTGCTGGGGCGCTCATCCACACAGGAAAAGCAGGTACAGAAAATATTACAGATGTAAGACAACATTACCATGAAGACTTCTACTAACCTGTATAATTAGTGCTGCCTGCTGCAATACAAAAAAGTCATTGCAATAAATCTGCTGTTAAAACCTTGATTGAGCGCAGGGTAAATGTCAAGGTAATTATGAGGCGGTGAGGGTTAAAAGCAACGTTAAATCCTCCTGGAGAGTGGTGACATTCAAGTAAAGGAGGAAGAGACTCCAGGGGAGGAGGGAGGAAAGGGAGGCAGAGAAGGAAGAGTTTGTAAATGTGTGAGCCAGTGCATCTCACTGTGTGGCGTTACTGTCACTGTTTTTTTTTTTTTTATATATATATTTAGGAATGTGAATCAATTAACATAGTGTTGGACGATATGGACTTTAAATTATATCCCGATATACTGTAGCACTGTTGTGATAATGATGATAAAAGACTGTTCAAAGCTTCTTGCAGTCTTTTAAGTAACTGTGTGGTTGTGACCGCATGTCAATTATAGCCCAAAAAACACAAATACTGTCCTTAAAAAAACGTATTTAATAATTTAACATATAACATATTAAAACAAAATTTGAAATACGTTTCATCAGGACACTAGTTACGCAAAGAAGTGGGATTGTTATCACTAAACTGCATTCAGTAACTGCACTGAACTATATTTTTTTATTTGTTGATGCTCCAAATTCTTATCATGATAATATTTTTTTCTAACCTGACCAGCCATATTGATAATGTGTATCACTCTACACCTCTGCATCTCTCTGCAAATTATCAATCTATGACTGCCTCCATCAAATCCTTTTGGGGAAAGGAGAGACATTCAGCAGAACTCTCCAAAATAATTGGGTGAAGCGACAACTAGTGCCCGCCTACCAAAGGTTGGTTTTAGCCAATCACGGTCTCAAATTAAACCGTAAGCAGCAGACATCATAGGAAACCACAACAAGGTAAGCTACTCAAGGCACTTCTTGCTCTTCATCTTTCAAAGATCAAATTGTGGATTCTGACAAAACAGATGTGATAGCAGCAGCTATGCATGCATCCTCCTGCACTGCCATGTTTATTTTCTTCAGCTGTGGGCTCAGATGCTCTGCTTTCATCACAGCTTAAATCACAATACTGCAACGTGATTGGCCCAAACTGTTTTTGGTTCTGACACAAATGGTTGAAGCCGGAGCGGTACAAGATGGATTCTCGTGTGTTTGTGCACACAGAAATACCGCGGGAATTCATCTTGCAGGCAGGGTTAAATTTTTTCCCGATAGCGATAAAACAATATGATACAGGCCCAGCACTAATTTGAGGTATGTCCTCACTCTAATTTGTTTCATCCTGGTGGTCCAATGAAAATGAAATTCACCAAATAAAATTAGGGATGAAGTATTTTTTTTCTCCTGTAACAATTTGAGTCGTTTAGGAGCGGCCATTGTCAACACAGCATCTTAAATTCTGAGTTAACAACATTGTTTACGATTAACCCACATTTTCCTGACTCTGTTCTTTTCGCTCATCATAACATCCCATGTCCCCTTGTACACTTTAGCATCTCAGCCCCTTAAAATATAGCATAACCATGTGTATCGAGGGCAGTGAAAGTCTATTCAATGATAGGCCAGAAATATTAGTAATTTAGAATTTGCGTGCATGGTACTTGAAAATATCCTTAAAATACTGCAATCCGTCAGTGCTTTACGATTGCACACGTGGATTATGATGACGATTGTGATTCGATATGTTGTGGAGCTCTACATTTAATCAGAGCTAATTCTAATTTATTCCAACGCTCATAAATGTTGTAATCAACATTGATATTTCAGATTATCCAGTTCCCATTTTTTTAGACAGCGACAGATACTTGACCAAGAGCTGCAGTCTTCAATAAACTCACACAATATTTGTATACAGACCAGGCTGATGCTGGCACAATTACCTTCTATTTCGACTTGACTCATTGATAACTGGATCTTAACTAATTTTAACTTGAGTCCAGTAATCATTCGTGAACAAAAAGTACAGCTGTTTTCCCGCTTTGAAAACCTAGTTGAATTAAATAAAGTTCCATACCTAGTGATCTACACAGATAGCTATGCAGGACCCTAGTGCAGAGCAGGTCACATGACACAGACAGACAGGAAGTAAACAACATTGGAAAGGGTGAGAAACACGGGATCATTAGATCCGCAAAGACATGTGGCTGGGCTAATAAAAAAGCTTTGCAAGCTCTGTCCATGTCAATTGCAAAAGTGGGTGCTCAAATTGCAGTTGCTGGAGATGACAAAAAAAACACACACAGCACAACAACCATGTGTTAGAAGTTCAGTTTAATCACTGACTTGGATAATATTTAGGTAAATTGCAGATTAAGAGAAGAGGGGCTTCAGAAACAACTTACTTTACCAGACTAAGACACATGGAGTATGCAGTTGAAAAGCGGTTCACAAGACGGGCTTTCCATCGTTGAAAAATATTGTGGCGTTAATACCAAGACATTTTCTCCACAGATCCTTAAAGGTGCTTTGATCAGAACCCCAACTGGGATCAAATCAGGACATCCCTTTCTGAGACATCACAACCCAAACAGGTTCCAAACACTCAAATGTGAATTTTGACTTGTGACACTTTAATCTTGCCATTTCCTTTTTTCCAACACTTGACCTGGTAGGCGATAGCTTAGCACTGAACAAAAAGCCCTTTCCAACCAAGCACATTAGCTCACCAAAGAGCAAAAGAAACTTGTGCACCCACTTCTTCATCTATCTGGGGGGATTACAGAGAACATGCACTGCATCCTTTTGTATATCGTCGCATCCGGCGCCTATACAGATGCTTCGTTTTTGGTACTGGCAGAGGTCAGTTAATTCACTCACTCTTGATCTGTGGCGAGGAGAGGAAGGGTCAGGTGCCAAAGCCTGTGGTTGCTGCTTTCTCTTCAAAGTCTAATGATTTACGGAGAATAATGCTGCCAAGCGAACCGGGCACCACGGCAAGACTTGACTAGGCCTCTTCTTCTGGCTCCTGCTCACACCTACTTAACTTGAGAAATAATGTCAAAGAATAATTTCTTCTCGTCGCTTTGTCCTGCCTCATCCCCTCCTTGCCTTCGATCCACCCCCACCCCAACCTCGGTAAAAAGCTAGGGCTCAATGACAAAAAGCCAATAGAGTTAGCTGCCAAGGCTTGGAGCCCTGAGAGGGATAACTAGTGCAGAAGGTTAAAGCAACAATGTGCCGAGCTCCCTTCAGCTGCGCCTTCTGTGCTTGTGTCCAGTGGGCGAGTGAATATGTAAGCGTGTGTGCATTTCATTAAAAAGTGTCAAGGGCTGTTCAAATGTGTACACTGGGATGCATCTAAAAGAACACCTGTTTGTATTCTTCTGCAGTACAAACAAAGGAGACCCTCATTCTGTTTCCGTCGAGCTGCAGTCACGACGCGTATCGGCCGTCAGGACAAACTCAGTGTGCTTAACATGTAGAACATGAAGAGTTGAAGTGCCACACAGGCTTCACCGCCACCGCAGCGCAAATGCAAATAATTTGGTTATTTTTAGTTTGAAACAAGAGCTGGAAAGCTGCAATTTGACAGACTGATCAAAGGCAAATAACTGGATCTTTATAACGATAAGGCAGCTTTCTCTTACACGACTGTCTAAATTTTCAGGTTTTCCTGCTTTTTTTCCCAAAGAAAGGGGCGCAGGCACCATGAAAGGTGTGATATCACCTTTCGGCTCAGCCATAATGGTGCCTTGTTGGAAAAAATAAATGACAGGTGTACGAATGAGGCCCTCTTTTTTTTTTCCCCCTAAACATGGCAAACTGTGGTCATTCGCTCTGCTTTGTTTTTAGCGTAATAGCTCCATTTACAAAACGTCGGCAAAACGAATGTGGGACAAACGTGGCGGTAACCGAGCCAACTAATTTTTGCTCATTCAGCTTGAATTATTAATGGGTTAGAAATATACCATATGCTTTCGGTGGAGCGGCATACATTCATTTCGCGCGGAATTGCCGCTGTTTTGTGAAAAGTGTAAGTAGCTTAACTGCTCTTTTCAAAAGGGGTGACCGATATGGAGGCCCTAATGATGTATAAATCAGCCTGCGTAATTACGCTTCCAGCTGCTGCCTTTGGGCCCGGCTGAAACTAAAGGCCCTCAGCGCTGAGACTGGAACCTTATTTTATCACCTGAATCCCTTTTAATCAACCGCCATTAGTTTTCTCCCCCAGATCACATTATTATGAGTTATAGAGATGGGGGAAGGGAGACAAAGAGATCCAAGTGCAGAACTGCGTGTGCACGTGTGAAAAAGAGCCTCTTTATGTGCCAAACACTTTATTTTGACACTTTTTTTTTTTTTACGTTGAAATGAAAACAGACCAATGGGGATTTTAATATTTTTTTCATAAATAGATAAGGAAACACAGTATCTGTCTGTATTAGTAACTTGATATGTGATTATACTGGACTATAACTTGCATGCAAAACACTTTAGTCAGGCCCTGCGTATCTAAGCAGAATAGTGCTCAATCGTGGCTGTTTGGTGAAGAGGCGGGGCACCACCTAGTGCACAGCCTCTGCTACAGCTTCAAGTCTTGGTGGTTTCAATACGTTTTACTTTATTTTGTACTTTTTGCATGAAATGGATCTTTAAAAAAAAATTTGGATGAAAGAGGAATTTTGTCTTGCTAATGGTCAAGGCTGTCCATGCCCTGATCAACAGCGAATGTGCTGAAAATCAGACATATTGAGTTGATTCATTGCATTTACACGTAAATAACCCAACTGACCCACATCTCCAACCATTACTCCCACCTCCAAAACAAAACTGAAGATTTCTGCTAAAATGCGAAACTATGTTGTTGCTTTTTTCTTAGCCGAAATGTGGTAAACTTCAAATATTTTTGCAACTCCGTTCAAGAATCAGATAGAAAAACATCAAAAGGTGTGCAGGGGTTGTTGAGGAACATCTATGATGTATTTGACAGTGTTAGAAAAGCCATGCGTTTTGCATACAAACCCTCATTTGTTTGACAGAGCTCAGAAGCATGCAAAGCACAACAAAGATACTGACATGTGAGGATGATGGAAGACAACAAGGGTAAAACCAAGCTCACAGGGAAAATGCAACAATGTGTCCAGAAATTATTCCCTTCCAGAGAAAAGCTGTGGTTAGGTAAATGGTATTGAAATTTAAATGTGGATGTTTATCAGTGTCCTATTGTTTTATAATGCGCTGCAACAGTTATCATTTACATGCCTGGCTCGTTCAGAGGTTCCAATATTTCTCCCATGCAAATGAGTTCTGAAAAACCCTGACGTATAATGTGTTCAGTCATTGTTTAGGTAATTGAAAACGACGCGCGGTGAGCAAACATCAAAAACTTGAAAGCAACATCGCTTTGAATCCTCCATTTGTGAGGCAAGTGCCCATCTTCTGAGACAAAGCTGGTCGCTTACTGATCCAGAAAAAGTGTTTTTTTAAACAAGATTTAAAATGGAAAAATCTAAATTAACCTACAGCCCATATATACATATATAATAAGTGGTAGAGAAGTTTTCTCATGGTTATTGTCCACCTTGTATGTTTGTAACAAAGACAGACGTATTAATTGTGCGCACGGGGAAAACCATATTGGGATTAATGACCAAGCACCTCCCTGCTAATTGTTACATCAAACAAACAGAGGCTAATTGACAAATGTCCTAGCTCTGTGCTAAGTGGACACAGAGTGGGCGCTGCCTCCAGATTGGTCTCTTTGTCTGCTTTCATTTGCAGGTCGAGCCCCCTACATTAAGAAGCCCGCTCCAGAGTCGTGTTTTCTTTGCTGCGGTAATGAAATACACACCTGCTACTCTCAGGGAATGAATAGAAACTTGAATCTAATACCACTGTCATGTGGCTCCTGGTGGACTCCACAATGCCCATGTTTTGGGTCCGCGTTGCAGGGCGCACACTTGGGAGTACATCTCTGCAGCAGTTTTACGACAAAGATGAGAGAAAGGTTAGCGGAAAAAGGTTTGAAAAGTTTAACTTTTCTTCCACTGCCCTGCAGGTCCTTTTTTGGCCTGCAGCTGCCTGATGCAAAATGTCACTGCTGACTTAAAGATATGAGTCTAATTATGGATTTGTTTGTGATAAAATCCACATAAATAACACATATATTCAGTATAGTATAAATATACGTGTATTCACTGATAAATAAACAAATGTTGCAAAAAATAGCTATCATTGCCTTGCCCTTGTTATAGCCTACTCCAGAATACAACATAGTAGTGTTAATTCTTCGGATTCATATACATGCACAAATCCAAACCCTCTGCTTCATCTTGAAATACTAATTTATGATTAGCATCATTATCCAGTCGTGTAATTTCACAAAAGCCTTCCCGTAGTGAGGCACAAAGGGCTCATGCACTGCCAGAGCTGCTTCGTGTAAAACAAAGAATTACTGCATGCCAATGAAACCTGTTCACGTGGATGAGGATTTATTCAATAATTACAGACTTTCACAGTTTTAATGCCACTTAATGAGGAGCTGGCATGGTGTGGATGAATGGACGTAGTCCTTTACCTTTCTCTAACTTGGTGTTTTTCTGATATGCTTCACACAACATCTGTTAGCCCTTATGTAATGTAAATTAACTGGGACAAATCTTGCAGGTTTTGCTTGGCTATCTCTTTGTGCTCTTGATTAAGAAGCCTGCCAGTTGATAGGCTAGCGGTCAGGTGTAAAGCAGTGTAAACATGAACACACATTACCCATGATACTATTACTACTCATGCTGCATTGTGAACAAAAGCTGCTAAAACATGAGTGCCCAAATAAAAAATAAATAAAAGTAAACCTTTTTACCTTAATTATATGCCTCTCTTGCTGTTGGATTAGGTTTTGAATGCAGATTATTTCCAAAGGATTCTGTTTTAATGCATTTTATTGGGATTTTATGTGACAGATACACAATGGCACGTGACTGTGAGATGGAAGGAAAATGATGCATGGGGATTTTATTTTGTTTTTATTTTGCAAATAAATATCAGAAATCTATGGCACACATTCAGACCTTTTCAATCAGATACCCATAAATAAAAGCCTATGTCACCAATTTGCTTCAGAGGCCACCTGATTAATAAAGGGCTACCGTAATCTGAGTTTTATTCCAGGATTTTTCCAATACACAGCATCACAAAGACAGAGTAATGGTGAAAGGTCAAGTAGTTCAAGTAGCTCAGAACTGACTCGGGTTTTAAAACAATTTCCCAGGTTGTAAACATCTCACAGACCACTGCACAGTCCACTGTTCCAAAAATGAAAAGAGCAGGCCTCAGTTACAAACCTACCAAGACATGGCCGTCCAGCTAAACTGACAGATTGTGCAAAGGGGGCCATTAATCAGAGAAGCAACCAAGAGTATCATGTGAAATCAGGAGAAGCTGCAGAGACCGACAGCTCAGGTGGGAGAATCTGTCCACAGGAAAGTATTACATGGGAATGGCAGCAATCTGGCCTTTTAAACAGAGTGGGAACCACTGTTGAATCAGGCCATAAGAAGACACAGCTGGTTGGGACACATTGCAACAAAACTTGTAGCTGTCGCTACAGTGAAAGTTAATCTGGCAGAATGTTGATTCTGGGGGCCGAATGGACAGAAACAGTTACTTTTTGTCAGTCATTCAGGACAGAAAATGCAAAAATACATCAAATCTAAATCCCCCATACCCATGTTACTATGGAGAGCTAATTAAATTGGCAAAGTTTAATTGCTCAATCATCAGCATTTAACAAAGAGGCGCCATTGCCCCCCTCCCTATACTTTCAGTATACTATATTTATAATGGCCAACAATTACAGAGAGGGCCCTTTAGCTGGGATGGCACCAGTAAAAGCTGCTGGCGCTAATGAAAAGCTGTAATCACTCTGCCCACAGCAGTTATTAGTAGGAAATTATGGGTCATCTGAAGGGACAGCAGTTATGAGCGTTGGAATAAATAACAGTACAGCTTGTGGCAAATGGAACAAATAAATGAGAAACGTGTGGACCTCGGATTGTGTACTTACCAATAGAGTTACTCGTTTTATTCTCACACTTTAGGAAACTCACTTTGTATTTTGCACTCTTGACTCATCCGTGTCCAGATTTACCCGTTAATATCAAGCGATTGCCCATTTCGTGAGCCGGTTTTAAACTCTTGTTGGCCTGACTTCTGGATCAATGCAAATATTTTATGAGCCGAAGCGCACTTTGCAAACTCTGTAATTGCAGAAGTACAGCGCGGAGCATGGAGAATATTTCTTTTCTTCCCATAACCCCTTCCCCTTTTATATTCCTTCCCCTTCTCGTATTTCTTTCAGTCCTTCTCTCCGACCCTGTTCACTCATCTTGTCCGGTTGCTCGGCCAGGCCCTTGGAATGCTGCGTCCCTTTGATCAAGTCTTCATTATCCGTGACTCGGCGATGCTTGGCTGTCTGACGTTAAGGGGGCCTATACAGCCGAAGGAGAAAGGCATTGCCTCGGTGCGGACGTGGAGGCCTCTCCACACAAGGCTGAACAATCGCTAGGCATCCTGCCTCCATTAATGAGAAGCATCTCCATCCTCAGCACTCGCTGGGCAGCCTCCACCAGGTGGAATGCTCGGCCCCTGTCACTCAAAGCATTGCTGAGGGCTATTAGCAATTCATTAAGTGAGTGACTGTCCGCCTGGATGTATCAATTAGGGGATAGTTGATATGTCTGTTATTGTTGGAGTCTGAGATCGCACTGCTTTTCACTCAATGTCTGCCTTTGCTTTTGAGCTCAGACAGATCTGCTCCTTTTATACTTTGACTCTATGTCTGTATGTGTGTCTGTATGTGTGTGCGTGTGTCTGTGTGTGTGGTCTTGACATAATAACAACCTTGAGGTATTAGAAGGATAGATATTGATTAACAGGTTTTTGAATAAACAAAGTATGTTTTTTTTTGTTCTATAAAGTTTTCTTGTTAGAGACTGTTAGAAAGAAAAACTCACGCACAGGAAGTAAATTAAGCATTGCCAAAGCCCTATTAACATCAGTTTCTTGCATGAAGGACCATTCATTCAAGTGATTCAAGGCGGAGGGTAAAAATGGACTTTCCGTGGTTAGCACCTGACCACTTTCTACCAGTAAAGCAGTTATGTCTTGTTTTCATAAATGAACAGGAACGAGAAGTAAACAGCCTGGATGCTCAAAACTTAAAGCGATTACTGTTCAAATTATGAATAGATGTAAGACAGTATATAAAATTTGCTTAACAGCCAACACCCTTGCGGCCTGGTCTGGCTAATATATAAAATATCCCCCAAAGAGCTGACCATTGTTAAGAGCCAGCTAGGCAAATCTCAGGCAAATTCCCCTTGTTGTTCACAAACACGATTCCTCATCTCACTCTATGGATTTAGATAAGAGGGGGCTCCTTTGCATGCATATCTGATCTCTGCATATGTAGATTCAAACTGCATGACCGCCATCAACCTTGTTACGAGAGCACAACGAGGTCGATGAAAATCTAATATGGAGCTGTTGTTTGAAAGTAATGCTGAAGGTGTCTATTGACTCACGTAGGCCTTAATTTGCATTAAATACAGCAGAGAGGAAGAGTCTGCTTTAGGGCCCCTAATGTTTCATTCTAACTGTCACTATCAGCTCTTACTGTACCAACCAGCAGGCTTTGAACTGTCTCAATTACTTATGATAAAGGTATTTTTTTTAATTATTGTATTTTTTTTTAAAGCCTACACGTTTTTGTACACCCTGTTAGCGTTTATTTTTATTGACACATTTAATAAAATAAATGACAAAGCATTTTAGTGGGCAATACATTCTTCTAAGTGTTAAATTGATTTTAACACTTTAATTTACCTCAACAGTACCTTGCAAAATGTGTACATTTACCCATTTAAATTTTCCACATTCTCTGATGTTACAGCTGTAACACTTCATGGTATTTCTGTGCCAGACACAAAATATGAAGTGGGAGGAAAAGATACAAGGCTTCAATAATCAGAAAACAGTAAACCTACTTTAACTGCAAATACAGCTGCAAGTCTTTTTCGGTAAGCCTTCACTTTCACACGTGGATAGTACATTTTGTTCCTAATCGTCTTCGCAAAATAGCTCAGGTTAAGACAGATTAGGTGGAGAGGGCCTGTGAAGAGCTATTTTCTCAGATATGTACGTAAGTCAAAGCCTTGATCGGATCACTCTAACAGATGAATAGGCCTCCACTGTAGCTTCGGCTGCATGTTTACGGTCCTTGTCCTGCTGTAGGGTGATCCTAAACGGCAGGTTAAAGTCTTTTGGAGTCTCACAGTTTTCAAGGATTGCCTTACATTTATTTCTTTGAATCAACTCCAACTTCCCTGCTCCTACTGAAAAATCCTCCCCACACCATGACACTGCCACCACCGTGTCTCACTGTGGGCATAGTACGTTCAGAGTGATGTGTGGTCTCCTATCCCACATTTACTGTGACAAAAAAAAAAAAAAAAACAACAACAACATCAACATGAAATGTCATATTTTTCATATTTGTATGGGGATAACATTTTGAAAAACGTGACATTTTCCATCCACATTTTTGCCCTAGTTATGCCCTACTTTGTGTTATCCTTTCACATAAAATGATGTTCAAAGTGATTCAATTATTTCTGAGTACATTTAAAATGCCCTGTGTTTCATGGTCACCAGTGAAAACGTACAAATGAAGACGTATAACCGAACAGCATGTATGATCATGCACCAGTCGGATCTCGGCAGAACGTGGACCAAGCTCATCAGCCTTTGAAGCTCAGTCTGGGTCGCATTTGCGGCGCGCCGTCGACACCAGATCTTGACAAAAACAGCTGGCCGTCCCCAGCATTTTGATCATAACAATGCATAAAAAGGCCCACCGTTAATGATAGCGCTAATTATCACATTTTGCTCACGGGTCAGCAGCACAATTAAACAAAGTCACCATTATCTGATAAATGGCTGAACAAAACTCTTTTCTCTCCTGTGAAATTGTTTGGTCGACCATTAGCAATGCGGTGTAATGCCAGTGATTGACGTCGCCGTCTACTTAGCAGTGACAAGGGACGTGTGTGAGAGGAGGGGTCAGCAAGCTTGGTAAAGGAGGGGGAGGAGGAGGAGGGGGGGCAGCGCAGGGATTGATCGGGGTCTGCGTTGTTGCCAAACGGGGGGAGAGGGTGTATTGGCTCGTAGACAATGAGCTCCGGCCAGCACTGAAAGGCCCATTCTGCGGATCCCTGTTAGCTGTCTATTATCCACGGTCTCCAGGGGGCTGCTAAATAGAGGGCATGTGTTAGGCAGACATTTATCATGTAATTACAGCACTAGGATCCGTTTCTGATGGTGTGTGATGATTACCAATAATTACTGTGCATTTCACGCCTCTAAAGGGCCCAGATGGGGTCCCAGGGCGTCAATACAAAGGAAAGGAGGCAGGCAGGATGAAAAAAAATAAATAAATAAATAAAAGGCGGGATGAAAAAGTGGAGAAATGGAAAGATAGATGAGGAGAAAGAGAGAAGCGATAGCGTCTCGCCTTAACCATTTAGAGATGCTCATTACCTTCATGAACTGATCCATATGTGTCCAATTACTGATTAAGGAAGGGAAACGAAAAGAAATATACAGAAATGGAAGGGAAGGTTAAAATAAAGGAAATGAGAGAAATCCCAGGAAAATTATATCAGGAAATGGAAGGAGAAAAAGAAAAAAGAGGCAAAATAAAAAGCAACAACGGAAAGGAAAGAAATTTGTATGAGAAATGTTTATGAAAACAATAATTCTAAAAACTAGATTTCTTGTAGCTTATTTTGTTTTATTATGATTTACACATTTTGTCCTCACTTCTTTACTGTGGGGAGGACTCGCTGAATGAGTTAAAGTTTAAATAAAACAGAAAAAAACGTGTACTGCTGAAAGCAGCTATCCTGCCGCTGTCACAGTCAGGGGGTGGGTCCTTGTGCTACTGAAACCAAGGAGGTGAAATACAGTGTGCCCTTTGTTGTATTTCAGCCCTCTACAGGAATCTGGATAAATCAAACTGGTCAGGCGTCCACCAATATGCTGTATGACTGTAGACTGTGTGTGTGTGTGTGTGTGTGTGTGTGTGTGTGTGTGTGTGTGTGTGTGTGTGCGCGTGTGTGTGTGTGTGTGTGTGTGTGTGTGTAAGGGCAACAGTTGAACTGCTGTGCATCCTCAATGCTTGCTACCATAAATAAAGTACTGATCAGGTGTAACAGTACCACTTTTCCAAAAATGCTGCAGCCACTTTTTAATCTTTATTGTTTATTATACCAGAAGCATTTCTTGCCCCATATATATTTTTTTATTATTATTATTTTTATTAACCACTCGATAAAAACAAATTAAAAAACAGCAACATACTTTTTTTTCAGGCTTTTTTTTTTTTAGAAGACCACAAATAAAGACTTTGAAGGCTGCACCTGGCCAAGGTGGCCCCAAATTAAATCTTTCGACAGGCCACGTTTTACCTCCAGCTCAAAAGCTATTGGAATCAATATAGGACTGGAGGAGGGAGGGGGTTTGTGGATGGAGATGAGGACCGTCCTGTTTAATAGAAACAAATTGCTCTCCACTTCCCAGTGACACAGATAGCAGACCATTTGTGCCTGCTGGCCTTTGTTGGGAACAACAGAAAGGAAATATACTCATCCTGGCCAAGGATAAAGTTCGGGGCTTTCTGTTACACCCCAGTTACCTTAGCCTCTGTGCCCACCCTCTTGAACAAGCACAGCGGTTAAGTAGTTCAGGTGCCTACTACATTCTGTTAGATTAAAGGTCCATGCTTTTGGCCCGAGTTGAATTGCTTCAGCTGCAGATGAAGGGAGCAGGGGGAGGGGGGGAGTGGAGCGAAGTTGTAGGGCCATGGTTCATGAATGGGCGTCTTGTGCGTGCTCACGGAGGCGAAACATTTTGGACAGCCGGCCGGCCTCGCTCTTCGCTAGAAAACCCGAGAGAAAGTCTGTAGGGGAGGGTCTGTGTGTGGGGGATGTGGGTGGGGGGCAAAGCCCGGCCCCTCTTTACCCTCAGTCCACTGCTCACCTTATATCCCGGTGCACATTTTCTCCCAGGTTGGCGCATTTGTTTGCAACAAGGGCTAGAACAGGTAGGCGGATGACTGAGTTGAGGGGTGGTAGCAGGGGGTCTTCTGGAAAATTCCAGACACACTCACTGTCACCCCTATGGAACATGGACCTGAAGGAAATGGACACAATGCACACAGAACATGAGCAGGGAATGTGTAACACTGCGCCAATGTGCACCTGTGCTACCCACCCACCCTTCCACCCACCCGGTGCGGCAGTAAGATCAGGGGTCCAAGGAGAAGTGGCTCTGAAAGACGTGATAACCGTAGCTGTGTGACACATGGGCAGGTTTAACTTGCACAGGTTAGCGCGTTGGCAAATGTGGCTTTGATTCTGCTAGATAGCTGAGCCATCTTTAAAGATCAGCGGAGATTCGATATTAACTTTCAAAAACAGATTCAAATCAACTTGAAATAATAGCATAGAGTGCCTTTAAATAATATTTATACTCCTGTCCCTCATGAAGAGAAGCATCCCCCACCACCATGTTTCACAGTGGGGATGGTGTACGGTGGTCCTTCTCTACACCACACAGCATTTTGCATGTAGGCCTTAATACTTCCATGTATACAAATTGAGCATTTCTTAAATATTTCTTTCAATAACGTCTTTCTTTTTGCTCCTCTCACAGCCCACATCTATAGCGTGTGACTAATAGTTGGGGCTGTGGATTTTTCCCATTAGTTAACGGTCAGTGCTGTGCGAGATATTCAAAGTTTGATCTGTTGTTTATTCCTGGCCTGTCTGGTGTGTTGTCAGATCTTCACGGTCCTGTTTGTTGTTGTAAAGTTCTCTAACAAACCGTTGAGACCTTTAACGAAACAAGTACCGCTACACTAACATTAAAGTACACACCAGGAGACTGCTTACTAATAAGGTGACTAATGAAGTGACTTCTGAAGATGACTGGTTGCACCAAAATGTATTTAAGGCTACTAGATTAAAGGGACTTTGCTTTTCAGATTTTGTGAGAAAGTTTGAAAACCATATATAATGTTCATTCAACTTCAAACATTGTGCAGCATTTTGTGTTGGTCTATCACATCACACAGCACCAACGTAAATTTAGGTTTGTTATTACATGATGAATCAAGAGAAAGTTCATTGGGTCATCATCTTTTCCTGTTGGCTGCCTAAATCATGTTGAAATGCAATGATGCATACACAGTCTGAGCATGCATGTGCAACTCCAACAACCTAATTCCCAAGTTACGAGGTCAAGTACAAGAGTCAAAGGTGATGTCTGCTCTATAGGATTGGATTTCAGTGTGTGAGAATATAGTACAAAAAAAAGTACCTGCACTGACATTTAGCAGAGTATTGCAAACTGTCTATAGATCCTCATCTAAAAAAGACTGAAATATCTCGTTTGATGGTTATAAGAGGAAAGCATCAAGAAGGTCAGGGTGCCATATCACTTGATAATGCAAACCACATGACTCAGTCTCTGTGACATAAAGCAAATGTCCAGTAATCCAAATCCTAATCTTGTGCCGCGCTCAGTGTGGCTTAAAGAAACTGATACTCCTGTGACTTCTTTAGCGGCTGATTGTGTTACCGCTACTATTCCGTTTCTCCTCCTTCCTGTTTTGTACCTTAGGAATGCTCGATAAAAGTATCCCCACTGTGGATTTCCACCTGCACGGGAGAGGACACGGCAGCAGTCTGAGGTCAAAATTAAGATTGCAGCCCCGTGGGGGATAAACATAAGGTATAATTTAGTACAAAGGTTAAGAGTTTAGGGCAACGATTTGAAGGAATAATCATATTTAAACAGTATCAACATAATGTCAAGATTAAAGGAAATGTAGCAAATAAAAAAAATGTCATGGCAGTTTGTGCACATACACAAATCAAGGGTTTTTCACAATATAAATTGTACTCATTGTGACCCCCTCCAGGTTAACAGAGACTTAGGATATGCACAGCCAATGGGATTTTCATTCCTTTCTAACAGATTTAAAGTTTAAAGGAGCATAGGCAAGTTAAATGCCTATTCAGAAAAGACTGAAAACCAGTGGATCATGATAAAGTAAGACTATATAAGCCAAATGTCCATCCTGATAGTCCTTTTTGAGTCTAAATAGAAGTCCAGCACCGGGCGCGATGAGCAGACATGAACAGACATGATGCCATCTGCTGGCAGTACTGCAAAACTACCAGAAAGCCAGATGGTGGTCACTGACGCAGCTACGTAAAGTTTAACTCACTTCCATGTAAAAGCATATTTCCACCCCCGGACAAATTTTAAAAACTCAATAAAAGGGGGTGCTGTGTTCAGGATGGGGGGAAGCAACAGCTAGCTTGATTTGCCGTATTGAATCATGGAGAGTGAGCAGAGTTATTCTGGTAGTTATGCCACGGTTCAGTCTTTTGAGGTGAAGGATTTTTTTTATCCTTCTTTCACCTATATGTTATCATATATATTTCCTGCATTGTAATCCAGGCGGGATAACCGGCAGCTTTGCGCATCATGATTCATTTGTAGTCTGAAAACATAAAATGGTTGGTCTAGAGAGGGAATTTCCCAGCAACCGTGGTGAAGTTAGTCCTAGGTTGTACAGCGGACATTCGTGCTCCATGGCTTCAGCGGCCTCTGCCTCCTGTTCGAGCCGATACATGGAGGCTGATCTGGGGCTGCCGCTCTCTGTCTGCTGGCTGGCTGTTAAAGCCGCGGAGCGCAAATATCCAATGTCCATCCAAAAACCGACTTCCCCGCCATCTCACAGCAGCCCCTTCCCAGCTGCCTCAAGACACTAATGGCAGAACAAGTGGCTGCTTTCAAGTAAATTCATCAACAATACATAAAAAGTTGGCAGATTCGTTTTTAGTCGCTTTTTTGAAGAAAAAAAGTCGCTAGAGGGTTTGAAAAGTGCAACAGTGCTCTCTATGGAGGCACAAGATGGAGGTGTGATTTTGTTTTATAAGACGGAGCTGCTTCGATACCCCACAGCGGCAGAGCTATTAACATCTCTACATCAGAATTACGTTAGGTCAACTGAAATCATTGTTAAGTTGAAATTCTATGCAAGACCATCATATAAACCTAGGAGGGCGCCACACTGACCATTTTAGACACAAAAGCAGGATTTCAATTCAATTCAATTCAATTTTATTTATATAGCGCCAATTCATGAAACATGTCATCTCGAGGCACTTTACAAAGTCAAATCAATCATATTATACAGATTGGTCAAAAATGTCCTATATAAGGAAACCAGTTGATTGCATCAAAGTCCCGACAAGCAGCATTCACTCCTGGAGAAGTGTAGAGCCACAGGGAGAGTCGTCTGCATTGTCCATGGCTTTGCAGCAATCCCTCATACAGAGCAAGCATGAAGCGACAGTGGAAAGAAAAACCACCCATTAGCGGGAAGGTAAAACCTCCAGCAGAACCGGGCTCAGTATAAACGGTCATCTGCCTCGACCGACTGGGGGTTATAGAAGACAGAGCAGAGACACAACAAGAGAGACAAAAAAGCACAGAAGCACACATTGATCTAGTAATCTGTTCTACATTAGATGGTAATAGCGGGTGATCTGTATTCTCTGGATGATGTCACAGCTAACAGAACGCCAGACCAGGTGGACCTACTATGAAGAAAAAAGAGAGAGAACAAAAAGTTAAAAGCTGAAATGACAACAGTCATTTCAATGCAATGCAAAACTACAGAACAGTAGAACTCAGCAGAGTGAGACAAATAGGCCCTGATGTCCTCCAGTAGCCTAAGCCTATAGCAGCATAACTATAGAGGTAGCTCAGGGTAACATGAGCCACTCTAGTTATAAGCTTTGTCAAAAAGGAAAGTCTTAAGATTAGTCTTAAAAGTAGACAGGGTGTCTGCCTTACTGACAAAAAAAATAAAATGATTTCACCAAATATGCACCGATTTTTCAAAATAATGACCAGGATACGTACACAGCACTATAAGACAACCATGTTAACAGTTTTTTGGCAAAAAAAAGTTGATTTGGAGTGAGTTACCCTTTAATAGAGTCTGACAGTCCTGTAATGCCTTGCGGAAACGCAACAGCTCAGTATAATTCCTGGCAGCTCGGCAGCAAATACAAAACACATAATTACATAACGTTTAATTCCCCATTTCTGTAAAAATCACAGGGATGTCTATTCTCATGGATTAGTAGTTTTATCACAGGAACTTGGAGTGCAGTAAAATATAGTAGGTAATTTACTAATAAAGTAATTTTTCCATCCATCCATCCATTTTCTGACCCGCTTAATCCCTCATGGGGTCGCGAGGGGTGCTGTTGCCTATCTCCAGGCGTTCACTGGGCGAGAGGCGGTGTTCACCTGGACAGGTCGCCAGTCTGTCTTTACAAAATTACTGACATGGCTGATTTCCACAGGATTAAAACACAATCACCATAATTGTTACAAATGGAACTAAAGTGAAAGTTCAACTGAAGAAACTCTGCTTACTTCCATCCAATTGGAGGCCTGTCCGCTTCTGTCACATCCAATCTGCTCCGGGCCACACCTCCACGAAGTCCAATCAGCATCCAGCGTTCTACTTAAAAACTGCTCCATATCATCCCTCAGCCTGCTTCTCAGCAATTGCGAGAAGACTGATCATGTCAGACTTCGATTCGGATGACCCTCAACCCACCTCCATCCCCTTCTCCACCATAGTAGCAAGTTCTACCAGGCTTCGTCAATGCACCTTCATCCTCGTTCCTAACAGACTGCTGTTCCTCCTGGACTCTCCGGAGTTTTCCGCAACTCCCTCGGTCCGGCAGAGACCACCATGTTGAGCCCGGTTCTGCCAGAGGTTTCTTCCCAAATGGGGAGTTTTTCCTCTCCACAGTCGCTTCACGCTTGCTCAGCATGGACAGCTCCCAATCTAAGTTATCGCCTCTCAACCAACTCTTGGACTACCTACTTTATCTATCTCCACTCCACCACCAGTTTCAGACCCGGGGGAAATATCCCTACTCTCATACATCTGTTTTGTATATTAAAATATAAATCAACATTCATGTTTCCTGCCGAGGTCTGAGCGCCAAACTGAATTTGTATAAATAAAACTCTTCTAATTGATTCCCTTTTCTCTGTGAGTTTTTCAGATTGAAATAGCATTCCCTATAACCTACTCCCATTAGAATAGGACTTAAAAGTATTGCTAACACTAATACTCATTCACCTATACCTAAGTATCCATAAACTTCACAGCGACATCTGAATGCTTCATCACCTTTAACTTCCGCTTTAGTGAACAACAATGTTCATACTGTATTCTGAGCACTATTTGAGTCGTATCCCTCTTGCGCTTTTTACACTTGATCTTGGACTTTTCTTATTATTAGTCGCAACTTCGCTGGGAGTTCCACACTCACTTGCCTCAGCTTGTTGACCACTTTTACGCATGCGTAGTGCCGTACCTTTAGTCACGTGGTGTTGTTATGGTAAATATACAAAGAAGGGCTTTATTTACAAACACATTGAGCAAAAATAGAGCCTAAATGACAGAAATAACAAAAAATAAGCCAGCAGGACGCCATAATTTGTCAGAAAGAAATTTGTATGCAACCACAATGAGCAACGGGCATATTAATTATGAAAAGTCATAGAAAGTGCCTATACACATTTAAGCATGAAGGCTGCATACACAAAGTTTTTGCCAACTATTTCCTGTACAAATTAAAAAAAGTATACATGCAAAATCTAGAAATAAAGCTACAGTAGTTTCCCAGTGGTTTGCAGCTGTGGTTATAACAGCCGTCTTATCAGAATCAGCTTTATCAGTAATATTTTACAATTAATCTGCTTTGGGGATGAGATGCTACACATAGACAAACATAGAGCTAACATTAGTAAATATGGAAATTTATGATATGAAACAAAACAATACAAGTTGTATAAGAATGTTGAAGTAATACAACAATTTGCAGAGAAGGAACAATGTGGCTCATATTTACAATTAAGGTTTGTGTTGTGCAGACACAATATGGGAAAGGGTACAGTCTACATAAAATACATAAATAAATACAAACGTGTGTGTGTATGTATATACACACACACACACGCACACACACACACATTTTTAAAATATAAAATATAGAGTATAACATATTGAGTATGAGCTATACCGGGGTATACTGATACTACAGTTTGAATTGACCACACAAGAAGGTAAAGAGTATTCAAAGCAGATTAAATTAGATTATTATATAAATTCTTGATAAATAGAATTATTTTAATACCCATTACAAAATTATTTAAAATCTATCAAATAATACAGAAACGATTTACATTAACTAAGTAAGTTGAAGCAATGACAGGGCTTTTCCTGCTATGACAATATTATCCTGTTTCTGCTTACATTTAGCTGCGTTTAACATTTCATCTTCTCTTTGAGTGTTGCTTTATGAGCCACTGACTCTCACTGAACAGCTCCACTGTAATTCCCCGAAAAATCTGTAATGTATTTTGGTTTTGATAAGTCCCCCCAAGAGATTGTCGGTAGCCTCCCAACTATTCACCTCCTCTCTGGAGGCCCTCCTGAGGCCAGATTTTTTGTGTTGACAAAGAAATAGTAATTTGATACTATAACATGCAGTAACCTCACCTTTCACTACAGACACATTTATATGCAATACGATCAAGGAAAACAAACCAGCAGCAGATCTTTTCTTTTGTTCTGACAATGAAGAAAAGTAACTTTAGTTGTGAATACTAAAAATATAGAGGAAAAGGCTTGTTATAGCCTTTAGGTATAGTGCGTATAGCTGTCTAAACACTGAACACATCGTTGTTACATAGTGACATGCTTCCTTTTTTCTTCCAAATTCAGTTTCATTCTGCACTCTGGGAGGCAATTTATCTGTCAAGACTTCCAAAGAAGTAGCTCACTTTGCCCCCCTCTGCCCCATTATACTGACAGCAGCCTTATTAGCCACAAGGGGAACCGCCGGCCACATGAATTTGGCTTCTGTTCACCTATGGGGCCTGGACAAGCCTCTTTTTACAATAGCGCCAATGATTCAGAGATTTTCCTTTCAGTTATTATTTGATAAACATATTAATTATGACCCAGGGATGACAGTCGAATCAGATTGTCAGGCACCCTTTCATGGGTCCCCACCCCGCACTTTGTTGATAAGTTCTCTCGGGTTTCTAGAGCTGTCATCCAGGAGGCTTGGACCTCTTATCACCACACGGCCCATTCTAGGGATAATTTCCTGTGTCATAATTAAATGGTTGGTTTGTGATGGTGAACAACTGATCTTTTAACGCAGGAATCTCCTGATGTTTGTTTCTGAGGGGATGAGTTAGAGGGGTGCATACCACTGATGATTAAAGCCTTTGGGTTGTTGGATTCCAGGTATTTCTTGGGGATCTAAAGTGCTTTGCAAATGTATTCATGCATGCTTCTTAACCTTTACAGATACATACATATACATATATATATATATATATATATATATATATATATATATATATATATATATATATTGAGGCTTGAGGCTGCAAAACACTTGAAACTGAGGAGGAGATTCACCCTCCAGCATCACAGTGCAACTAAACATTCAGTCGAGGCTAGAAAGGACTACATTAGATCAAGCCATACTTAAGTGTATTAATGAACCAATCAAAGTCCAGAACTAACTGAACATGGTACCATTTTTTTTTGGTTCCTGTTCTTTTTTTGGTTTTTGGTTCCTATAAACATTGCACTGCTTTGGTTCCACTTTTCTGCTTCCTCTCCTCTTCCTCTTCCATCACCTTCTCTTCCTTTTCCTATCTCTCTTCATCTATCCCTTCATCCTCCTCTTCATCCTCCTCACTCCTGTGACTGTCATTATCCTGTCCTTCTGCATTAACTCCACGTCCATGACAGTCACTGGCCTCCTCAGCTATCGATAACTATAACAACTTTTGATTAGAACCAGCAGGAGGGCTCACATCACACCTGTGTTAAAATATATCCACTGGCTCTCCGTTGTGTACTGTATACAATTTAAAATCTGGGTGCTGACTTTTTAACTACTACATGGACGGGCTCCTGCCTTCAACTGCGACATGCTTAAGCCCTACAGCTCGACTCGGAGTCTAAAGTCATCTGGACAGAACCTGTAAATGGTTCTATAACCTTGCTTTAAAACTAGGGGAGACCGTACTTCTAAAACTGCCACTCCTCGTTTTGAGAGGACTTCCTCTCTAGCTGTGCTCTCTGGGCTCAGTAGATGTGTTTGAAAAGCTTTTAAAAACCTACTTGTTTAGACAAGCATTCCAGTCCTAACTAACCCAACGTTGCCACTTTTGTATTGCTCTATTTTTATTGTTTTATAATGTATGTTTTTATTACTATGCAGCACTTTGTGACTCTGTGCCTGTGAAAACCACTATAGAAGTAAAGCTTACGTATTTACTTTACTTACCCCCTATGGCCATTCGCACCCGTCCGTCACATACAATTCCAGTTAAATATTTTAAGCTTGTGATTTAATGTAGCACAATGTGAAAATGTCCAAGGGGTAATTTACTTTAGTAAACAATACTTTGGGTAGAAATGACATGAGAAAGGTTTTACTGGGTCTAATTTAACTGTAACCTATAAACAACAATTTTCATATGAATTAAAGGAAACATGCCAATGTCTGGATTTAATTCAGATATTCTGCGTTTTCCCACTAAGCATCACCTGCTGGGAATCCATTTGCTATGGTCAACCACATTAGTTACTTTTTGGAAAATTAAATAACGTCTCTAAGGTTGTAAACAATAACAACCTCCAGAAACGTACATATAGGCCTGACTGACAGAATCAGTGAAATTGATAGGCACCCAATGTCGACGCAGGCAGCTCATGGAACAGCTGAGAGAAAGAGAAGAAGGAAACTAAACACGTCAGAGTAGATGTCCATATGCTAGATGGGAAAGAAAAATAAGTATATGGATGGAAGGATGGATGGATGGATGGATGGATGGATGGATGGATGGATGGATGGATGGATGGATGGATGGATGGATGGATGGATGGATGGATGGATGGATGGATGGATTGAAAAATAGCACTCTTCAAGCATGCAACACATTTTCTCTGGAGTTGGAGCAAAGGGAGAGTAGCATTTGTAAAAAATAATCAGGACCCGTTAGCAAACCAAAAACCAGTTTCTGTCATTGCACTCTTATGACTTGCCACTTTAGTAAAGAGCAAAGGGAAGTTAGAAGTTAACGTTTCCTAGGATATTAGGGAATCACTTCAGAAGATCATGTTGGTCAATGAGACTGATTAATCAATTGACTTATCATCTAATCATCAATACGGTCAAGAAATAGCTCTCTCAAAAAGTGCTCAAAACATTAATCAATTGGCAACCATTTCCAGAGTTTAGGAGGAATAAGACAAAGAGCACCCGAAGTTGCTTGCCATGGCGAAGCATCGAATCAGCTCCATGTTCTTGTCTGACAGCCGTCTGGGTTCTAGAAATGGGTGATAACTTAATTTCTGCTCATGTCAACACTACCAGGGGGGCCAAGAGGAAACTGTGGGTCTATTGTGTATCTGTCATATCACCCTGCATTTTGTGGCTCCAAGAATGAAAAATATTTAAGTGGCTTTGATGTCGTGGATCTCATCGTGGTGCTCGGCTAGTCTAAAGTCGTTTTAGTTTTGCTTTCCTCAATGCTCGTCTCAGAACGTTCTATTTTTTTAATGTGTGACCAAACAATCACTGATTGTTGTCTGTGAAACTTTACGTATGTTTGGGGCTTACCTGCCCACATCCAGCAGTAGATGCGTCGTACCTCAGTTGAACCAGACACAAGTGCGAGGCTTATGCTGGAACAACCCTGAGTTGAGGGCGCTGACAGCAGCTTCTATCTGCCAATCTCCCTGTGGATATTGTTGCAGTACTGGCAGACAGACAGCCAGGGCTTGTGGGCCGACAGATCCTCTCTTTCACCAGGTTATCATTTCCAATTAAACCCTTTCATCCCAACGTACAGTCAACTCCTTGGCCAGAAAAAAATGACCATGAATAAGACATTATTAGTCTGTTTCAACAAGTTTCCATTTTTCCCCTCCAATCGCTGCCCTGTAACAGCAAGGGTTGGGCAATATTTTAACGCATAGTGATTCTAGATTCTTCCGGTATCTTAATCCAAATAGTTCAAAACTTTGTCCGTCTCCGATGGTTACGGCGGTTCTGTTGAACTACAAACTTTGAAACTGCATCGGACTGACACACCGGCATGTCCTCTCTAACATGTGTACCAGCACAAGGGCCTTTTTGTCTTGCCGTGTTCTGGCAGGATCCGCAGTGGCCGGCGCTCTTTCTATCTGTGGTTCACAGCAGACACGCAGGAATGCCTGCAGAGCTCAGAAACTGTCTGTTGAAAAAGTCCTCGCAACGTCTCATTTCCTTTAATAAGGCAGCCTCAAAGGCATCCGGATGAACCTGCTAAATACAGATTAACCCTCGGTACCATCAGCAACTACTCAGTCATTGGGAATAGTCCCTCTTGCATTTATGTGTGTGTGCAAGCATAGGCATGCACAATCTTCTTCAAAATCCACATAAACCCAAAATAATTTTTCTGACAAGACAAGTGAATATTCAGATTATTTAGAATATCAGCATTTTTATATTTTGTATATATTTATTTTAACTTTTGAATATGTTCCAGTACAATGCTGTACAGGAAGTAGAATATAAAACAAACAACAAAAATATGTTTAAGACATTATTCAATTGTGATTTTATATATATATATATATATATATATATATATATATATATATATATATATATATATATATATATATATATATATATATATATATAGATAGATAGATATATAGATATATATATGTATATGTTCAATATGTGAGGTATGGTGTTCCACCCTATACTAATCATATAAATACTTTGTTTCCAGCAATATGATATAATTTTCTTGGAAATACTAATTGAAAACTATCAACATATTTTACAATTTATATGTTGGAATATAAATTGCAAACATTCCAAAAAAATGCAATGCTATTTACCACACCCTGTATTTTATATGATTAAGATAAATGTTTACTATACGTTTAGCACTGGCCTACTTCATACTAATCTCTCAGTTGATAAATAATGATGTTTGTAATATGAGGCTGATACAGTCCCACATTAGATTATCATTGAACTAAATTTACTAAATAACTCAATTACAAACAGGCCGATGTTTCCAGTCCTGTATTTCCAATCCTGTATCAGTTAATTATGATTATCACGTTTATTCTTTACTTAAAGCTATTAAAAATGCAACATTCTGACATATTATATGAGACCAATAAAATTTTCTTATTTATTCAATGTGACCGTTTACAAATAATTACCAATTCAAAAGGAGATCTATTTTTCCCCCTGTAAATCCAGTAATTTACTGCTGTCAAATTGGATGGAAAGCATCCCTTAACACAATTTTCAAGCTTTGCCAAAGCTTTTCCAATTAGATGTTGATCTACACTTTGCTGGGCCTGTCTAACACATGCATATGTGCTGATTTAAACCATTCTAATGTAACTCTGGCTGCATGTTGTGTTGGAAGCTGAACCTTTCACCCCAGTCTAAAATATTTCACAGCCTCTCATATGTTTTCTGTCCAGATTCCCTGTATTGGCTCCATCCATGTTCCCTCAACTCTGACCAGCTTCTCTAACCCTGTAGCCAAACAAAAGTATCCCCACTGCATGATGCTGTCACTCCCTTGTGTCACTTTGAGCAGTGTGCATTTAGTGGGAAGTGTAGTGTTCATTCCAACCACATATATGTCAAAACTGGAAAAGGCTTCAAGGGGTTTATGCTGCAATTTACTGTATGTAAAAGCTATTTTAGCCACATTTCTGTTGGTTTAAGATTTACATGTATGCTAGGGAAAGTTAAAGACACTAAACTGAGCTTGAACTATTCAACACAACAAGACTGAAATCTATTAATCAATTTTAGAGAGCTTTAGTAGAAAAAGCAACATATTACACTTTAACAACTAAATTTTTGTTTTGAGCTAGAACATTTATTGCTACTGTAAAACAAAGTGGTTTTATTTTCCCCAAAGTGGTTCCTAATGATGAGTGAAACCTAGTAATGTTTTTTTATTGCTATTAAATTTTTCAAATAAGACAATGGAAAACCAGTGGGTGTGACTATTGAGATGAAAATTTAATTTGAAACAAAACCTACCAAAATCAGCACCTACTGTAAATCGGGTCTTTAATGTAGCTAGAACTTGTGAGGTTTGTGAGAATGAGATAATTACACACATGTGATTTATCTTGTATTATTTGAGCATTGATTCCAGCTGTGAAAAATGTGGAAAGCTATTCTTTGCCCTTGCATCACAAGGGCAACTTGCACAGTAAGAGAGTAAATTCCATGTTTTATTTCCCACAAGCAAATAATATAGAAAATAAATGATGTTTTACTCTTGCACGGTTAAAACACAGCATCTTTGTTACAATATTATATTATTTCAAATAGATCCTATTTTTATGTGGGTTTGTTGGTAAAGCAGGTTAAATCATGCTCCTGCAGCTTCAGGGTATAACAAGCTGCAGTGCAGCTAGACTAATGTTAAACCTTCCTTCAGATCCTTGCCAACTGCTCTGGCATGCAAGTTTGCCATGTGCTTCGTCTAGTTTTACAAAGAGTAGTTTTAAGTGCAATTCAATTCACAGTTTCCGCTCTGAAGTAAGCCACACTCTCTGTAATGTAGCTCTTTAACCAGGGCCGACTTCCTGCTCAAAGGGAAAAGGGGCACTTTGAGACAGCAGTCACCATTACAGTGTATACAGAGTACCTTTAAAATGTGAGTTCAGATCTATATGGTGCAATAACCAGGTGTTTGGGGCGAGTTTGTTTTTGTGTGTGCCTTCGTGTTTTCTGTTTCCATTTTGTTTATTTATGTTAATTTAAGTCTTGCCATATTGCTGCATGCTTTTTTCTCTCGTTTCTTAGGCTACATTCACACTCAAGGGAAATGCAACCAAATCTGATCTTTTTGCCTATATGCGACCTAATATCTGCATTTTTTCTTGCCAATGTGAATGGTCCAATTCCGATCTTGTCACCCTAAAAGAAAATCAGATTTGGACCACTTCCATATGTGGTGCTAATTCGGATACATATCGGATATTTTTCAAAGCGTCCGCAGTCTGAACGGTCATGTCGCATTTAAGCCGACTTTCATGTCACTCTCCTTGCTCACACTACTCATCCACACACAGTAGTAGCGGTTAGCGCTCCATAAAAGACCATCGTTAACAGCTGTGTTGCCTTTTTCTTACTTTACTTCGTCTTTCTATTGTATGGTCTTAATATTGTCAGCTCCCATTGACCAACAGCTTGCGAATAATAACTAGGAGAGATGCTGGCTGTCATTCACATTTTTTCGAGTTATTTGTTTTTTTAACAAAGCTTTATTGAACACTTTTAGAAACAATTACACTCACTATTACTCTTATAAACATTGCACTGCTTTGTGACGTCTCGTTCTGTTATCTGCTTTGTGGTCTTGAACCGTTCAGACAGAAGTCCGATGGCGGTCGCATTTAATAGTAGTAGGGAACTGAACATTGAACATTAAGACCTGCAGGGTGAACGAAGCCTTAGTTTATTATTGTGCTCTGTCCTTTTGTGTTATTGGAATTATTCCTCTTAGATTTCTGTTTATGTTTTCCCTTAGGTTTGCAGTTCTTAATTCAGCTTCCTCTATTAATTAGTTCCCTCAGTTACCCTGCCTAAAATTTGCTTCTGCTGCTCCACATTTCCACTGATTAGCTCCTCTGGTTCAGTTGTAATTTCTCTACCCGTGTCTCAGTATAAGATCCTAAATTTTGTCATTGCTCTTTGCCAAATTGTTCTCTTTTTCTGCTCTGGGCTGAATTGAGTGCTTGTTACTAGCCGTTATTCTGCGTGCAATCCTACCAGTGTTCCGCATCCTGATCTCAATGTGCTGCTATCTGTAAGTTTCCCTTATTTTTATTTTTAAAGTTATCAGTTTTCACCTCAGCCAGACTGCATTTGGGTCCTCAAGAAAAAACAAAAACACGACACTACAGGCATGATATCATTTAATCAGACAACACTGGTTAATTTATTAAGAAAGAATAGACTCTTGCATTGGCTGCTGGGCAGGCTTTGAGAAATTTGTGAATTTAATGAACCTTAGAGATGAAAAAGACAAGAGTGCAAATAGTAAAAAAAAAAGCTATAGAGAGACTAAACAAAAGAGGAGTGAGGGAGAAAGGAACAAGAGTGTTATCAGAGTGCCGTAAAGATATCTGTAGAAATCTACACCGTTAGGAATACTGGGATAATCCTCTGGGTTTTGAAATGCTATGAAAGATTAAGTAAACAGTGCATTTGATTAATGGGAAAAGAAGTCAATTGGCCATGGAGCATGAAGAAGTGCACAATGCTCCTTTCATGAGCTGCTGCAGCTGAGAGCTGACAGTCACAAGGATGTCTTGGCAGAGAAGACATTCTGTACATACCTCATCTGCAGAGAGTGCAGTCTCACACTTTTAAAGATGTGGAAACATGAGTGACTGTGGGGAAGTATTGGCGTGTGTCAATCACACACACACACCTACATGCACACACACACCTACACGCACACACACCCCCACACACGCACACACACACAAACAGCCTTACTCAAAGGTTAAGGTACTGTTGTGGGTAGTTGAGACATAGAGATTCTGTTCCAGTTTATGCATGTTTGCTTTGTTTCCAAGCTTTGCGCTTTACTTACTTTTCCTGAAGTTGTGTAATGCACTCTTGATGAAACAAATCTCTGCATGTACCCTTTCCTATTCCCTCCACATATCTTCTCTCCAGGTAAAGGTCACCTATTCCAGGTGCTTGCCCTCCACTTGACTCCTTTCCAACAGACTGTGGCTAAAGCAGTCTCTGCAGTGACCCATTCTAACTCAGTGTCATTTATGCATGATCAAATCCGCCCAAAACAGCTTAACAGAGCCTATAGCCAAAATCCCACAGGATGAGAATCTTTATAAAAGGTGAATGTTTTCTAAGGAAATAGAGCTAAGTACATGTCACAAGCTCACAGCAATCATTCTTCCTGGATGAGCATGTAGCAACAGTGGGCAGTTTATAGCATTGTGTCAATAACTTTCTAGCAATTTTCTAGCAGGACTTGGCTCACTAGCGTCCATCTACCATGACCTTACTGGGGGTTTGACAAGACAGAGCATACATATAAAAACAACAGAAGCACTGATCCAGGAGTACTTTCTGTGAAAGAAAACGTTGAGAGTTAATGGCAGTGTTAGCTCCTTTAGTGGCTTCATCTAGGAGAGAAACCCAGCTAAGCAGATAAGCTCTGCAAAGGTTTTAAAGTATGTAAGATGAAAGACATGCGCACAGAGTTAGTCGCTGCCACAGGTCGTTCAATATCTTTGACTAGGAAAGAGGTTTTTACTTGGTATCAACACCCCCCTGTGTGCCTGGCTGCAGGATTTCCTCACAGACAGACCCCAGTATGTTTCCTCCAGCATCATCTCCCTCAGTACGAGCTCCCCCAATGGCTGCATACTGAGTGCACTGCTCTTCATCATGATGATCCAGGTTCACTAAGTATGCGGACTACACAACAGTGGTGGGTCTCATCAGAGAAAAGAATGAACTGGCCTACAGGTAGGTGGTGAAACACAAGGTGGACTGGTGTGACAAGAACAATTTGGTCCTGAACGTCAACAAAACAAAAGAGACCTTCGTTGACTTCAGGAAAAATCAGCCAAGTCATACGTGCCTCCTAATCAACAAAGTGGAGTGAGTCAGCAGCATCAAACCTCTGGGGGTGCAGATACTTTGACCTGGTCCCTCCATACCTCTGCTCTTGGGCAGAGAGCACCGCAGCGTATGCACTTTCTGCAACGAATGAGCAGAGCAAACCTCCCCCCTCCCATCCTCGCCACTTTCTACAAAAGGATGATCGAGAGCATACTGACCAGCGGCATACCTGTCTGGTGGAGGCCTGCGATGCCTCAGACTGGATATAAACATGTAAAGAGAGTGGTGGGGACAGCAGAGAGAATCACTGGGACAGCGCTTCCATCCATGCATGAGACTGCTCACAGACGCTGCCTGACCAGGGCTCAGACAACTCTGCCACCCCCACCATGGACTGTTCTCACTGCCGGCCGCTGGCAAGAGGTTCAGCAACTTCAAATGCACAACAGTTTAATTACACATATCATAAGACTGTTAAGCTCCCAATAATCCCCCTCGCATCCATGCAAAACAGGTCACTGCTAACTGTATTGCACTGTTACTGTTTTATTTGTATTATCATACGGTCCATTCATTGTTGCAACACATCCTGCTGCTACATGTACTTGCACTACTTATAGGGTCTTACACATGACTTTTTCTGTACATATGATATGTCTTTTTTGGTTTGCTGTGACATTCCTGACAAATAACAAATACTTTAGAAATATATTTATAATGTTTCTGTTTTTACTTGGAGCCTTGCAGTGAAACTTTGCTCAAATATACATTGTGAATGTGCCATTGAATGACAATAAAGTCTGTGTTTAAATATCAAAGGATGGAGACAGGTTTATCACTTATAGGAAGACAACATGAAGTTTTTGGCAGCAGTAACTCTGCCACAGACCATGTTGATGCCTCTTTTTTTTTTTTTTTTTTTAAACAATGAATATAGTTTTAGCTGTCTTTATAGCTTTTCATCATAGTCATGTTTTAAATAAAATACAGAGGAGACACAAGCCTCTTTCACAAAATAATTTTGTTATGAATTCATAAGGACGAGCCACCTCTCACTTCCCTCTGGCCATTCGTAAATCAAAAGTGGAGACGATGTTCTCCCTCACATGTGAGTTTACAAAACACAGCCTGTAGTGTGGGACGGCAAGAGGTGCTTTTAAAGCTTAAAGATCAGCCCTGTCCATCACATCTGCATCAGAAGTCTACCCGCGGATGAACTCAGAGAAGCGATCCTGTTGTTGGGCAAATTGTCAAACATAATTTCTTGGGTTTTGTTTGCACTTTTAAATCCTGCAGCTAAAATATTTTACCTCTAGTGCTCCATAAACTACCTTCTGACCATGACAACTGATACAAGGGCAGCTCCATTTTTGAAAGTACCAACAGTTTCTTCATTGCTTATAACGGTAAAAGCAAGTTTATTTCACCAACAAATGTAGCGATATGACTCAACCTGCTCAGTTTAGCGTGGTCCAGAGAGACTGCTAATCCCCATCCATAGCCAGAGGCAGCACAAGGCAACATAAGCTCTCCTATCCTCCCTGCTATCACCTGCCTATTTGCTGCCATGCCATCCCCATGGCGCTTTCAGCCACTCTCTTTCTCCCCGTCTCCTTTCCCCCATCCACCCACTAATCCTCTTTAAGAACATTACCTGCTAATATATCCAGTCAGAAGGTATAAAAGCTCAGCTATCTCTTTACTGCCATCGGCGGTACGCTAAATAGGCCATTAATGGGGGAAGGCAAATGGGGGGATATTGTGGTTTTGACCCCAAATGCTATTTAGATCTTGGTCTAACTAAGTGCCTGTCTGAGGTGTAGCATGTGTTGGATGACAAGGAGCAGAGGGAGAGGGCAGGAAGTGTGGTGAAAGAGCTATAGAGCGCCTGGCATTTACGTTTTAAACAATCAGATCTTTTTAGTCATTTGTGGATTATGTCAAAAGTGCAGATAATGCATGGTCAAAAAGAGCATTATTTTATATTTATTCACATTTCTTTGTCCTTCTTAATATCAAGACAACACGGGATAACCTCACGCACTGCTGCCCCCAAATGGCAGAATGAAGCACTGAAATTTGACATTGAATTTAAGAAAACGCTTAAGTGACCTACTGTATGTGGGCCTTTCATCCCTCCATGACTATTTTGATACAGATAAAGAAGTGCAAAACACAGAACATAGCTATGACCAATTGTGTCCTGGATTTGAACGTTAAAGTTTATCACTTCACAAAAATCTAGGAAAATTGTTCACTTTATCGCCGCTTTCTTACTCACAGTAATACACTCGTTTGTTGATTTCTTCAATGGTTTACAAACAGAAACTTCACCTGAAATTTCCAGAAGCCGACCCAGCGAAACACAATTTAATTTAAACCCAACTGTGCGCTATTAATGCCATACTAAAATTTCATAAATCTAGTCTCAAGTGCTTTGGAGTTCAAGACCACACTGCAAAACTATTTGGGAAAATCACCACAAACCGTGGCTGTTCTCTGCTATCTTGAGCAGGTAAACCCCGCAGGCCGTGCTGACCGACAAAGTGCACTTGTTGACTTGGCCTCGAGGCAAGGCAGCTGTTCATTTTACTGCTAATGGAGTGCCACTGACATCACTTTAATGAGACAGCTCTAATGAGTGCTGACAGCTCTAACACCACACCACTGAATCAGTTTACCTCCTCCAGCTTGAGCAGCCAAAGCGTTTTTAACGGAGAGCAAAGAGCGGCCTCCTGTGGTCGATATGGGGTATGAACTCCAACTCTAAGTGTTATGAAAGAAACATGCAAAAGCACATCTAAATAAAGCATAATATCACTGAAAAGCATTTTTTTAGTACTATAATAAATAAATAAATAAACAGTTCACACAAGATCATATACTTCAAGTGTTATTTTTTTTCTCAGTTTTGATTCAGAACCCAACATTTGGTATTAGAAAAGTCCAAGTAAAAAAAAAAAAAAGCATCTTCATGCAGTTATTTTTGCCTACTGAAATCTGTGTCCATACATGTTGTGTAGCAGGTTTCCTTAGTCTTTGGTCTTTGGTTGGACCTCCTTTGAGATGTATCAATGCTGCGTGGCATGGAGGGGACCGGCCTGTGGCACTGCTGATTGGTCAAGAAAGCCCAGGATGCTTTATTAGAAGCCATCAGCTTGTCTGTATTGTTCGCTCGGCTGTATCTCATTTTCCTCTTGGCAATACAACATACATACTTGGTGGACTTTTGGTCAGGCCACTTTGTTGGCCAGCCAAACGTAGCAATACCAGGGACATCAAAACTAATATTGGTACTTTTGCAGTATATGCAAGTACCAAGTCATGCTAGAAAAATGGATTCAGAACCTCTATAAAAACTGACAGGAGATGAAGGATAGGAAGCTTGAAGGTTTCCTGGTTAAAGACTTTGCAGACTTTGGACTTCATTAAAACACTGTGGACCTGAACCAGCAGATGGCATGACTAACCACTAATTATCTACACTCCAGGACATTTATTTCTAAATATATGCACTATTGCACAATTTAACAACAGTTCCATTCTTTTTCCATTTAGTCGAGTTAGCATACTGCTGGCACTGCCTCTGCTTCAGAAGTGGCTTAAACAATGACTACAACAGTAACAACTCATATCCTGGAAACACCTGTGGGTGGTGGTTCCTGAAGAACTGATAGCAAGTCCCCACCTTTTTAATTTTACCTTGGAAGGGCTTTTGTTCACAATCCACACAAGGCAACATTTATCTATATTGCCTGTTATTTCTTTTCTATTAAACTCTTTCACTTAAATTTCCATTATTATACTTAGATACATGACTTTGTATGAGCTGCCTGGTTCTTTATCGGTGGCATTTTGGGCTTTACCCTCCTTATGGAGGATGTCCATGAACGTCTGCTGTGCTGTAGAATCAGATGTATTCTTTATGATTGTGTAGGGCAAAATATACTTCTGCATCAAAAATAGTTTTTTTGATTGGTCTTCTACAATATTTTTTATTTTTGAGAAAGGTTTCATCCAAATTCTCAGGAATATCACATTGAAAAATATCACTCTCTTTGTAATAAATCCATATAAATTGTGAGCTGTAGGTTACCAATTGAATCACTAAAAAACAATGTAATTTTTATGACGTTTTAATTTAATGAGCTAGGCTTGGATATAGCTTACTGTTTCCCCTGTATCCTTTGTCTTATTCAGACTAATACAGAATTAAAGAAAATACAACATGAGCTTTAATTAATAAATGTAAATGCAATGCTAAAATTAAACTATATTTTATGAACAAATCTAGGTAATAATAATACAAAACATGTTACTAAAATAGCCCAGATTTTTCACAATTATTTGACATGTCGTCATATCCACTAGAGGGAGGCACTGCATCAAATGTTTGAAAGCAAAGTGGGTTTCACTTTTTTATTTTGCTTCCTAACATACATTGTGTTACTGAACTCTTTAGAAATTCCACAATTTTTACAATCATCATTAAACAATGTAAACAAAAAATAATAATTGTCCAAGCTATACCCAAAAAAGTGATGCTCATTCAATGACCTGACATGGTTAATTTTCCATACATGGCACAGAATCATGCAGATTTGAAACAAAATGTCATTTTAATGAGTGTCCCACTAATGCCTTCATTTGTTTCTTTGACGATCCCAATCTTGAGACTTTGAGACTTTGAAATTTATCAAGTTTTAAGAAAATGTGTGCAGTTGTTCAATATTAAATATTAATATTGACATCAATGATTGCCAATATTCATATTGACATTTAAGTGTCCAGTATTGACATTTATAGGCTATTTCTTTTGGCAACATCTAAAAAAACTATATATAAAAAATAGGCAAAACCTCTTCTTGGTAATTTTCACTCTTAATGTCTAAAACGTTTGTTTTCTACACCAGTAGTTTAGGGTTCTGGCTTATTCAGTAACTGTGCTTAGTTTAATTTGCTGATATACAGGATACTATGTGAGGATCAGCTGTTCGTCCCAAATTATGAGAACAAGAGTTACAATGTACAAAGGAAAAAATAAATATCTAATAAATGTCTATCTGTCTGTCTGTCTGTCTTTATATAGATAGATATAAAATGGCAAATACAAGTGAAATTCAAACTAGCTGTCGGCATAAAGTAATAAAATAAACATTATTTTACAAGTTATCCATTAATGCCTAGAAGTGAGACCTTAATTGATAAAAGATCCAAATATACAGCAACCTCAACGTTATTGGGACCCCTGGTAGATGTGGGCAGAACTAAAAGCTTAACACATGGTTGTAATGGAGACGTGGTAAGGACTGGGCTTTGCTGCTGTTCTCAGTCAGGCTGGGAGATGTCTTTAACTCTCCCAACACAGTAGTTGTGTGTGTCGTCAAGACAGACTTGGGTCTGGTTTGTCAAAGTTCGATATGTTTTAAACCTTTTGTTCAAATGACTGTAGATAGAATATGATAGAATACTGTCCCATAGTGGGGAACATCAGGTGCACCAGCAAAAAATTGAAAAGCAAATGTACTAACCTGGCAAGCCAGATTGATAATGTGTAGCACTATAGTGGGTTTGTGAATGCACAAATACTGCGAAAATTCATCTTGCAGGCAAGGTTACAAATTCACACAAAGGTAAAAAATGTAAAAGCAAAAATAAGAATAAGAGACTGCGCCGTACGGGCATATTTACAATGTAACCTCTTCTAACAGCCAGCTTTCTCTTGGGTTAAAGCATTTCTCGCTTGCTTGATTTACAAATGTACACTCAGCCAAAAGATGTTCAAAGCTATTTGTTCCCTCAGAGTTTTACTTTGAATGTGCTACACGTTGCATTCACAGCCCCAAAATATTTCATGTTCCAAATACACTGCTGGGTTTTGACACTTCATTACTTCTTTTAAGGTGGTAAGCAGTTACAAAGCACAAAATGTTGAGATTTAGATGGACATAGCACAATGTATATAGATTCCAAGCAAATGACTGTTTAATAAAAATAACAAAAATCATGTTTCCATCTGTCGAAACAGTGTTAAGCTGTACCTTCAAAGTGAAATGTTTAACATATGTCTATAAAAAATATGTCTATTGATGTCTAAATGTGTTTTTGAGGTTGACTAAGGTTGACTAAGTGGGCTAACTATGTCTGTCGTCTTGTATGTTCATGTAGTCTTAATTGAATGGTACCTATGCACTTAACTTTCTAAGTATTTCTCAAATAGGCAAGGCAAGTTTATTTACAGTATATATCACTTTTCAGTAACAAAATGATTCAAACTGCTGTACATGTACAGAAAAAACATTACAGAGGGAAATATTCCTCTACATTCCTAAATTACAGATTTGAGTCAGAATTATTTCCAGGAAAAATAATTACATTAATAAAATGAGGTGATTGATTTTTATTTGGCTAATGGATAGTTATTGATTTATTTATTTAGCAAATCATTCTTTAAAATGTTATTTCCTCCAGTAATGCTTTCTCTAACTCATGATTTGCCTTGTGAATGGGTTGAACACATGTCAGATGTTGTTCTAAATTAGCTAAACTAATTTAATCTCATTCTATATTCTTTAAGATGAACTTTGGTTCTCTTAGATGTGCAGTGAACCCATGATTTACTAAATTATTCTTATGATACAGAAGAGGATTAGGGCCATTCAAAAAAATAAATAATATAAAATAGAAAAAGGCAGGTAAAAAGTCTATTCTGTCTTGATTCTCAGAATTCTGAGATTCAAGTCAGAATTGAATAGACGTTTAATGCCTTTTTCCCCCCTTTTTTCTATTTTCTATTTTTTTAAAGGGCTCTAATTATTATGATGGTTTTCAACTATTTTTATTTTGCCCTTTTGTTATTTTGTGTATACGTACTTCCTTAGCTTCTTTTTATCTTACGTAATTTTGCTTAGTAGTTTTAGTTAAGTTTCACTAGCCTTGTAGAGAGGATTTACCACTTTCCTGAAGGCACAGGTATGAACAAGCTGTGGGAGGGGTGGTTGAAGTCAGCAGCAATGGTCCTCTCTTCTGAACTAGTCCGGTGTATAAAGAGTCCGTCTCAGGGAGAAGACATCTCACAATTCCATGCACTGTTTTGACCACCAGAGCCAAGCGCTTTTGTTCCTTTTATGCAACCCCCAGATCACACTGTTACTGTTAGACAAAATATGCACTCTGTTGTGGCTCTTTAAAAGTTCATGAGCACTTTGCAGGACAGGCTGGCCTTTTTCAGCTTCCTAAGGAAGAACAGCCTCTGCTGAGTCTTCTTCACCAGGGCTAGGGTGTTTTGGGTCCAGGACAGGTCAGATGAGATATGAAGGCCCAGGAACCTGATGTTGTAAACACATGGTGATTTATGGAGTGAGTAGTTCTTAAGGTGGAGCATTTTCAAACATGCATTGATGAGTGAGGAGAGATATTTTGTATTTGATGCTGGTGGACATTGGAAGTCAATTAATGAGTGAAGAATGGGTGTAACATGTTCATATACTGTATCTGCACTCTCATCAGGACCCTAGCTGTAAAGTTTTAAATATACTGGGGTTCTGAAGACTCCTACTAGAGATCCCAAGGAGAAGGGCATTACCACAGCCCAGCCTGGAGGAGACAAAGGCGTGGATACATTTGTCTGCATCTGGTAGGGTCAAAACAGAGGGAAGTATTGGCAATGATGCTGGATGGAAAATGACTGGATGTGGTGGACCCTGTGATGGACTGGTGACCTGACTAAGGTATACCCTGCCTCTCACCCAATGACCACTGGAGATATGCACCAGCCCAGAAAAGCGGTCTAGATAATGGATCTGCTGGGTGGGCCTATCATGATGGCTTCTGTCTAGGAAGTGTTTAGTTGGAAAACGATGTGGTACATCTCTACCTTTATCTCCTCCAGACACATGGGAAACTTTAATAATTTATGTTGCAGATTGTAAGACTGCAGAACGATACAGTTTTTTAGCTGGACCCATGTTCAAAGAGAGTTTGGTTCAGAAAGGGCATCTGGGGGAACAACAAGTCTATGTACATGTTTTAATAGCTTACTGTGCGACCCCTTAATGAGGGCGCAGCCAAAAGGACTCACGTCACAATCATTTTCAGAAATAGGTCAGCATAGGTGTGTGAGATAATATCCTTTTAATTTACATGTAAAAAGTCAGTAGAAAAGTTTTGGATTTACATTGCCTTGTGCTGGCAGTGGCTCGCCTCCTTCTGTGTCTGACCCATACGTATTATGCATTGGGCTTTAACACTGAGACGTTGTCTGCTCTGGCTTTTGAATTAAAAGTGGACAATGAAATAAATATAGACAGGCTTTGCATTAAATACTTTTACAATACCTTGTTTAACATTTTTCCAAGTCTTTCCTTATAGTCAATTTTATAGTCATTCTTTCAGGCATTTTTCTGCACCTCCCTTTTTGTTTGTGGTGTAGTTTAGTGACTGCATGGCATACTAGGGTGACCAAGTGTCATCTTTTGCCCAGACATACCCACATTTCACATTCTGTAGGGGGGATTTACAAATGGAACAGTAGGGTTGCACTTGGTAGCACTGCTACTGCCTGATGCTTATAAGATGTCAAAGCACAAGTGCACCTTTAATGAAGAAATTGTGAGATATGTTTCCCTCATACTGTCCCGGTTGAGATAAATGGGTGGCGGAGTGCACCATGTGCAAAGCTGGCATATGTGACTTGGGTGCCAAAGATCTCATTGGTCAAATTGATGCACAAAACGATAAAAGGGCTGTTTTTCAGTTGACTAGGTTTGTTGTTACACCAGGAAAAATGGTTAGACCACATATTTTGAGAAGGCCAAAAGCATGTCATGTTACTCAGGGTTGCACAGTTTGTCATTGCACTACCCTCACACTGTGCAAAGATTAAGAGGGCTTTCTCATTCCTGCAGAGCCAGTGTACAAATGAGATGACAAAGCTTTCTGTTCAGTCACTGTTGGGAATTCTGTTTGTGCAATGTAATATCACTTCTTCCAAATACTTGCTTATTTGCTGAACAATCAAAAACTGATAAGACCTGCTTCACATTAAATAATGGATGTGGAGACAATCAATTAATCACTAAATGTTTTATTTATATAGACATTTGCTTTACAAAAATTACAAAAACTTAATAATTCATAACTGTAATTTGTTATTCGGATAAGCAAGGACAAGGAGAATAAAAAAATAGGATAAAACGAGGAAACATATCTTTCCTAAATAAGTGTCTCTGTGATACTACTACTATTATTATTATTATTATTATTATTATTATTATTATTATTATTATTATTATTATTACTACTACTACATTGGAAATAAAATAACAGAATACTTATTTGCTCAGAATATTGTACATTTGTCCAACGTTTCTCAAAAAGGAAGCTATTATTGTTCCGGGTTTATTTGCTAATACAGAAGAGTAATTATTTCTATCATTATTTAATTCCTGAGATTTTAAGTCATTTTTACACCTGTAGAGTTATGAAAGGCTATCTTAAAGCGTTATGTAATTATACTTTCTAACCACACAGATAAGGCATACTTCAAATAAATTAAAAGTATTAGTGTTCTTTCAGTAAACAGAGTATCAGTGTTTAACAACTGGGTGAAGTGTCCTCTTTTTTGCAAATCAAAATATGGTCACCCTATCATGATGATATAATATAACATAATATTTCGGGTCTTTTTTTTTCAGATGGCTGAAGGTATTTCTCGAAATTGTGTTACTGCTTGTCTAAAAAACATATTTTCATACTTCATGTGAAAACCTTTTTTAAAATGCAGCATAGAGTGAAAGTAAGGAGCACATCACTGTGCACACCATTATAAAATGTCTTTGGCATATAACAGGTGTGTTGAGAGATTTTAAGAGAACTGTTTGTACAGCCTTGTGTAGCCGCTGCCCCTCACCTCATTAACTCAAAGTCAGTAAGCAAATGAAGCTGAACTTTATCCCGGTCAGGAGAGCACTGCAGAGAATTAATGCCGCATTAAAGAAAATAGAATGTAGGTTCACCTTCTGTTCCTTCACTAAGCAGAAAGGGCAGAAGTGAGAAACTTCCCTTTGTGGAATTAATTAAAAATCCTCAGACAGGCAATTCGTCATTCCTTGTTAGTATGGTATGTAAGGCGGCTGCACGTGTGAGAGCTTTTGTAACAAATAGAAGTTTCTCAAATCATGTCGACAGATGCTAGTGAAATCTCTTTCAGTTACGTTCTATACAACACATCCAGGCTTCTATTTCTCCTCATGAAAACCACAGTTAAATGAGTTCTGCAAGTTAATAGTTTTAACTTCCATCCCACGCTTTCAAGGTTAATTGAAACTTTAAAAAAACTCTATTTTAAACTCTAATAATGTGAGAAAGCAGAAACCGCCAGATGAATATTAGAGTCACAGATAATACGTATTTGTATAGAAAGGCTTAGTTTTGCTATGTGTGTAGTGGTGGTTTGGATTATAATTGGCACCTACTATCCACAGTTAAGCCTGAAGTTTTTCATGACTCAGTTAGATTTAGATTGAACATTATGTTCACAAGAAGTTTGTTTCTGATGGGAAATGACGCAGACATCTCTCAAAAGATAAACCAATATAAAAGGGGTAACAATTTTGTGTGTGTGTGTGCATGCATATGTATATATCAAGAATCATTTAGGTCACCGCGTATTACAGTGGTGACATTTTTTCCGGGACATACTCCAGCTTAGGATACACACAATATACAACAAGCAATAAATAAACAATGGGTAAAAGTAATAACACAGCAAACAATGTGTACAGGTTTCCATCCATCCATCCATTTTCTTACACGTCTATCCCTTGTGGGGTCGCGAGGGGTGCTGGTGCCTATCTCCAGCTGTCAATGGGCGAGAGGCGGGGTACGTCCTTGACAGGTCGGCAGTCCATCGCACGGCAACACAGACAGAAACAGGACAAACAACCTTTCTCGCACACACCTAAGGAGAATTTAGAGGGGCCAATAAACCTAACAGTCATTTTTTTTTGGACTGCCGGAGGAAGCCGGAGTACCTGGAGAAAACCCACGCATCCACAGGGAGAACATGCTCAAAATTGAAGCTTCAATTTGGGATGAATATTTGATCCTCAGATAGTATCCTGTATATCCCTAATTTTATACCCCTACCATCCTCAGCTAATTAAACTTAACACAGTTTCTGAATAAGCTAGAAAATGTTTTTGTCTATTTTAATGGAAATGGTATGCTCTTCTCATTAATCAATTTAAACATATATATTGTCCAGCTTTCTGCATTTTATTTTATTTCATTTTGTATTTTTTCTTTGTATTTTGTGTTTTTATCTTTGGTGATGAGTTCCAGGTCCTGTTCAGGAAGCCTCCTTGCCATCATCTATTCTTCTAACACCTTGCATAGACTCTCTATAAGACTGAAGTCATGATAAAACTTTAATATCACTTAAAATTTCTATAATGAAAATATTTATTTAACCTAAATTTCCAGGGATATAAATAATTTTGTCTTTGACTTTAAATGTAAAAAAAAAAAAACAGAGTGCAACAATTTCACACTCTTTTTTAACGTTTGTACAAGGACAGAATATCAGAGATTATTATCAGGAGTTTCTTTAAGAGCCATATGTATCACACTTATAAGATTATAAAACCAGGCATTTCAACTCCAAGCTGATCACAAACAGGATAATGTCCTTTTTAGCTCAGAAAATGAATCATGTTTGATTTTCTAAATTAATTTCAATTTAAGTTCGCTCAAATCCGGGGACAATTTTCCAGCTATTTTTGGCTATTCTTTAGAATTTTAAACTGATTTGTTGGTTTGAACAACTTTCTCTAAAAAATAATGTAAGAAGTGTTCAGTAGTAAATGCATTGATTTATACTTTTATTGTAGCTGTATGACAGAAATAAAAATCACACCCAGTTGTGACAGATTTTATGTCATCAATACTTGATGCTGACGATGCTTCCTTTATCTGTCAAATTCAGTTTAAAATGAGTACAAAAACCATGGCACTCTTTACTCGTCGTTTCACTTCCTTCCAGAAATAGAAAATAGTTGCTAATAGTATGTGAGCATTTGCACAGTAATGAACTGCTTGAAGAGTTCGAGTCAGGCTTCAGAGCTCATCATAGCACTCAAAGAGCTCTGGTGAAGGTCACTAATGATATTCTCATGGCCTCAGATAATGGACTTGTCCTGTTAGATCTCAGTGCTGCATATGATGCGGTTGATCACAATATTCTCCTAGAAAGACTTGAATGTGCTGTCAGGATTAAGGAAAAAGCATTAGGCTGGTTTAAATCTTATTTGTCTGACAGATTGCAGTTTATTTGTCTAAATAATGTATCTTCAAACTCCAGGGTTACTTATGAAGTACCATAGGGTTCAGCGCTTGGACCAATTATATTTACTATGTACAGTTAGGCTCAGAAACATTTGGACAGTGAAACAAGTTTTGTTATTTTAACTGTTTATGAAATATTCAGGATACAATTATATAATCAATATGGGTTTAAAGTGCAGACATTCAGCTGTAATTTCGAGAGTATTCACATCCAAATTGGAGCAAGGGTTTAGGAATTACAGCTCTTATATAATATAGTATTGCCAAAATTAGAAATATTCTGTCCAGGAGTGATTTTGAAAAACTAGTCCATATATTGTTAGTGGACTATTGTAATTCTTTATCATCAGGAAGTCCAAAAAAATGCAGTTCAAATCCTTTAGCTGACCCAAAACGCAGCAGCAAGAGTTCTGCTGAAAATTTAAAAGAGGGATCACATTTTTCCTATTTTAGCTTCTGTTCACTGGCTTCCTGTTAAATGAAGAATAAAACAGTATAAAGTCTTTAAATATCCAGCTCCATCATATATCAGAGCTCTGATTACCCCGTATGTTCCTAACAGAGCACTTCGCTCTCAGACTGCAGGTCTGCTGGTGGTTCCTAGAGTCCCTAAAAGTAGAATGGGAGGCAGATCCTTTAGTTATCAGGCTCCTCTCCTGTGGAACCAACTCCCAGTTTTAATCCATGAGGCAGACACCCTGTCTACTTTAAAGACCACGCTTAAAACTTTCTTTTTTTAATAACGTATTATTAGAGTGGCTTGGGTTACTCTGAACTGTCTCCAATTATGCTGCTATAGGATTAGCCTGCCGGAGGACATAATGACCACTATTCCTCAGGCCATGAGCTGAGCTACTACTGCCAAGAATTTTATTTTATTTTTTGATAGATGATCTATTTAGCCCTGTCTTTCAGTCATTAACCATGTTTCTCTCCTAGACATAGCTATTGGCTGAGCATTTACTGCAACTAACAGTATTCCCCTCTTTCATCCCATAGGCTTGAAAACAGGTCCAGAGGTCATCTGATTAGCTGTGTTTCTCTCCTAGATAAAAGTACTAAAGGAATTACAACCATAAGGTTTTTACTCTTCACTCACATAAAAAAGTACCCTGGATCAGTGCTTCTGTGTTATTTTTGTGTGTCTGCATGTCTTCAAAAAAAAAAAAAAAAAAGAAACAATTGATTGTGGCAGATGGCTGTTCACACTGAGCATGGTTCTGTTGGACGTTTCTTCCTGTTAAATTAGTGTTTTCCTTTCCACTGTTGCTACATGCATGCTCATTGTGAGGGATTGCGGCAAAGTCGATGCAGCACAATGTGGGCAACTGTCCACGGTCACTACATGCTCTTTCAGGAGGAGTGAATGCTGCAAATCAATGAGAAGAAGCAAATCTGCTGGGATTCCTCACAGAACACATTTTAACAAAGCTGTCTGTATGATTTCATTGAATTAACTTTGTAAAGTAACTTAATATGATGTGTTTTGAATTGCCGCTATATAAATAAACCCAACTGAACTGAATTGAGTTGAACACAACAAGATGTGAAAAAGTTAAAGGGATATGCAAACTTCTGCAAGACGCCATAACATCACTTCTGACATCTCTGCACTGGCTTCTTGTTTGTAAGAGAAACTATTTTAAAGTATCTTCAGAGGTCTAAGAGACACATCATTTTAGTAGGTCTAAATAGATCTGAGCTGTTAGAAACTACGTAGATCCCTGGAGGCACAACAGACCTGTTTAATTGCCATACACGGACAAGAGCAGAGGGATGGCAGCATTTAGTTTATATGCTCCTGAACTTCAAAAGCAACTATCTGAAAATCTAAAATGTGCACAGATGCCTCCACCAAACCACAATGGAAAACGTTCTAGTTTCCACTAAAATATATATATTTATATAGTTAATTACAACTGATAGTCAATTCCATTCAGTCTTATTCCCAAATATTTAATCACGATTTTAACTCTTTGATAGTTCCTGTGCGTATGCAGCTGAGCAAAGTTCAGCATGACGCGCATGATATCATCCTAATCACCAGTTACGTCACTGTGCGTCGTATTTCTATTTTTACTCTACTAAAGCTTCGTTTGAGCAGGGGTGTACCAGCGGCGTGAAACACTTCGAACCTCTACGGGAGAGAACATAGTAGGATATCAAGAAGTCAGACAGGCTGAAAGCTGTAGGTAGCCGGATTTTGCTTCTTTTCATAGCATTATGCGCAATTGCGCATACGATGTGATCCAGTGTGATGTTATGTGAAAAAACTTCCGCTTCGCAGAAAGCCCTCCAGTGCTGACTCCATTAATGGGAAACACATCCAGATTCCCTCACAGGGTTTAGATGAGCAACTGGTTAGATAGTTAACAAATAGATCGAGGGATTTCCTTTTCGATATTTGACTCTTAGAGGCGGTAAGCATGATTTGGACTCCTGAACACCGTGACTGGTGACTGACTTTGCATGACAACTGCGGATGCGCTCTTCCCAAGTTTGGATATTCAGGCGGAGGCACCATGGACGCAGCGGACATAGTTGCTTCTTTGCTTATTTTGGGGATTGTCGTCGTGTCGCTGCTCTCCAACGTCGTGGTGCTGATCTGCTTTCTGTACAACCCGGAGATCCGCAAACAGGTGCCCGGTCTCTTCATCCTCAACTTGACGTTCTGCAACCTGTTGCAGAGCGTGTCCAACATGCCTCTAACTCTGGTCGGACTCGTCACTTCGGGGCACCCCGGAGGAATCGGCTTCTGTCAGATCGTCGGCTTCCTCGACACCTTTCTCACCACGAACGCAATGCTCAGCATGGCAGCGCTCAGCATCGATAGATGGGTGGCGGTGGTGTTCCCGCTGAGCTACCATTCACGAATACGCCACCGGGATGCGGTGATGGTGCTGGGATACACCTGGATACATTCTATGTGCTTCTCCGCGGTGGCCATCTGCCGCTCCTGGCTCGGGTACAACCACCTTTACGCATCGTGCACCCTCTGCAGCGTCCGGACGAAGGCAGCTGGGAAGCAGTTCATCGTTTTCACTGTGGCTTTGCACTGTCTCACATTCCTCCTCACGCTGATCGTGATGTGTGTAACGTATCTCAAAGTGCTAAAAGTTGCAAGGTCTCACTGCAAGCGCATCGACGTGATCACGATGCAGACGTTGGTGCTGCTGGTGGATATTCACCCCAGGTAAATAAACAATGCACAAGTTCACAGACTTATCTATCTATCTATCTATCTATCTATCTATCTATCTATCTATCTATCTATCTATCTATCTATCTATCTATATATCTATATATATATATATATATATATATATATATATATATATATATATATATATATATATATATATATAATGTGTGTAAATATAAATCTATTTACAGGTTATGTTAATATTATTGATAGTGTATATGATATATTTACATTTGAATTTGTAATTAATAGAGTTATAGCAGTTGTGTGTGTGTGGCTTATATCTGATTGGTTTGTTGGACAAAATGTCTATAGTTGAAATCAAGTGTTTCCAATGAAATAATTTTTGAAATTCACATGATGCATATGAGTTCAGTGTAAAATTAGAGTAAAGGCGGCTGCTTTGGTCACGTCCGTCTCTCACATTATTTCTCCCTAAAATTCCTCCATCATGTCTGCATGTCTCTTATCATGGCTCTTGGAGTGGTGACGGTACCTGTGTTGCCTTGGCAGTGTTCGCCAGAAATGCCTGGAGGAGCAGAAGCGGAGAAGGCAGAGAGCCACCAAGAAGATCAGTACATTCATCGGCACATTTGTGGTCTGTTTCACGCCTTATGTCATTACAAGGTGAGCTAAAATCTGCTGAATATGGGGTTGGGGGTTGGGCTGAGTGGGTGACTGCGAACATTTGTTGGCGAGGTGTTTAATATATTTGCGAGGTGTTTATTATATGCACATCCTTACTGAACTAAAACCCCTCTGAATCTTTTCTGAAGCAAATACTTAAAATATATATATTAAATATTGCATTTTCTGTGTATTTCCCCTTCATAACCCTGAAACCTTTACACATGCTATCATGTTCAAACCAAAAACTTTAATGTATTTTAGTGAGGTTATTTTTTACACCAAAGGCCAGTGATATGTGGTCTTATTTTATTTATGTTTTTTTGCAAAAAATAATCCAGGTGCTGTCAGATCAAAAGGATGGTGTCTTGATGCTTCAATTTTTACATCTTGCCACACACTTTTTATCTGATTTAGAACTGGGTTTTGACTGGACCAGTCTAGCAAATGCTCATGCAGTGATAGAAATAATTTAATTATAGCTTTAGCTGCATGTTGGATGCTTTTTGCAGGTATGTTAAAGTTTAATTTTGGTCTCATCCAAGCTCTTTCTTCCACATGTTTGTTGTGTCCCCTAAATTGTTGTGATAAGCAGCAATGTCATTTCATGTTACTTTCTTTCAGGATTGGCATTCATCATCTTACTCTAACATAAAGGCCAGATTGTAGAGTTCACAACAAATAGCTGTTTTCCTCTGCATAGCTGCCTCTACAGTTTCCAGGCATCTTGTGCTGCTTCTCTGATGAACACTTCTCTTGGTCAGTGTTGGTAGGTGTAAGGGACCAGCCTTAAACAAGGACAAAAGGTGTTCCAAAAATTGGAAAAACTTTAATTTAATAATGTCAAATATGATTAACAACAGGGTCAAACTTCAATATAAAATAACTTAATAAATAATGGTCTTTGTCTCAATGGAGACAAAGAACAAAGGCTAAGAATAACCCAAACTTTCCACACGAGGGAGGCACAACATAACACAGGAACAACAAACCAAAAATATAAACACCAAAGCTAACATAAGCAAATAAAGCAAAATCATCTTTAACTTAGAACAAATAAGTGAATATTAAAAAAAAAAACTAAGGTCAACTTCAATAAATAAAGTCCCCCACTCCCTTCAGTGTTTTGGAGTAGTGGTATGTTCCTAGCTTCCCTCTCCAGCTGATTTGCATTTGCAGAACCTCAAAAAAAAAAAAAAAAAAAAAGAACAATTAAACCATTCAGACAGATATTAACTAAAGTGTGCACCCATTAGAAAATATATGTCTAAATAAAATAACTTGATCTCAATTTATAGTGTAATCTGGAAGCAATATATGTAAATTATGAAAACCAATACTAACACTTGGTGGTGGTGGTAGAAGCGCTCACCACAATAGGTTTGAGGTGGTGCCAAGATCCTTCAGTTTTTTTTAGATAATGTATTGGTCAGTGTATTGGTCAGTGCAGAATTTCCTTATTTTAGACTAAAATTTTGTTTTGTGAAGAACTAAAGTTATCTTTTTAGATGGACTGTGGTTAAACGTCACACAATATCTCGCTGTGTTTTTCTCCAATCTCTTATTCACATAGCCTGCTGCGCATGCACGTATGTCTCCCTGCCCATAAAATTTCATCGCCAGGCACAAAATGGCGGAAAGCACGCCCACCGATCAAAACGTTCTCTTACTAACAACATGATAAAGTTATGAGTTACTTCTTCACGTGACATGTTCCTCTGAAAAGTGATGCTGTTTTTCTGTATATTTATCCTTTGCAAATATCATATTTTTCGGATTATAAGGCACACTGTGAATTAAGGTGTCAATGTGTGTCTTTGTCCATACATAAACCGCACCGGATTGTAAAGCGCATTAAATATTCTTCCCAAGTGTGTAATATCACTCCGCCCATCCACGCACACAGCTCTCTCCTGAACATAACATGAAGCCTAACTGTTATACAATAAGCGTTACTTTTATGTTGAATTAACTTACTTGGTTTATTGTTGCTAGCACGTACACATACTCCAGCTTCCTTGCTAACCAAAGTCATACTTACACATTTAGACAGATTTTTGAGCACGTTGTACCACATCAAATCAGTCTGCATACACAACGGTAATCATATATAAGGCGCACCGGATTATACGGTGCACCATCAATTTTTTAAGAAATTTGGGGATTTTAAGTGTGCTTATAGTCCAAAAAATATGGTAGGCTCATACGAGCCGATGGGTGAGAAGGGGAAATGGGTGCCAAGTGCTAGAGCGGATATAGAGGGTCTGTCCCAATTCAGGGGCTGCATCCTTTGAAGAACCCATTCTACGTGAGCCAGGTCCTTCGTGGACCGTGAAAAAGAGGAGACCCGAAGAGATCGGCTTTTTAAAACGATCTTACCTTAGCGTTACTCCTGTTGCCGAGCAATCAGGACAGAACAAAGTAGCTGTGAATTTAAACAAAAGGAACCCGAAGATTAATCACATTGTCTCTTCTGCTTTGTAAATAACTTTAGGCCTACACATCCCCCCCTTTAGATATTTATTATGGCCCATAATATTTTATTTAAAATGTTGCATTATCATGTTTTATTATATTCCAGTCTGGCGAGCTGGAAGCCGAAAATTTAAGCTGGCTGCGGTCCAAGCTGAGCGTTTTTAAAATCAAGCGATATATCAACAAACATAGCAGATATTTCGGTTTAACATAGCTAACTTCTCACCTAAAAACTTTTTAAAAGCTACTTTTATGCCACAGAAAGCGTAATAAGTCCAATTGTATTCACCGCTTTTCACTCCCCTCCGTTTCCAAGTTCTGTTTAACCCGCAATGAATCATGGGATAGGATTAGCAATGAAGGATACACCGGACCCATCCTTTCAATTGGGGATAAGAGGGACACATTCATCGGTCGCATTTGAAGGAGTCTTTGAATGATTTGTGAATTGGGAAAGCCTTTGTCGCTGCGCTATGATGTAATCGGCCTACAAATGCGTCCTTTAAAGGATGGAACCCCTGAATGAGACAGACCCAGAGAGGGGCGTGGCTTGATACACATCTTGTTTTGGTCTACAGACAGTGCTCCACCTAGTTGTGAAAAATCACTTATTGTTCCTTTAAGATTAAAGGGCACAAATTTATTTTACCTAGTAATTATATGATTTCTAATGGCTCTGATGTTTGGTTAGGGGTTTCAGAGTATAGGGGTTATACAAATGTATGCCTAGGTACAAAGATTCTTATCAAAACATTTTTGAAAAAACATGTACCATTTACTCAACACTTCCCTTGGCTTGGTCTTTGTCCTAAATTCCCAATACATACATTAACATTTGTGTCCGTAACATGACAAAATGCAGACAAGTTGATATGGTATGAATACATTGACAAGACTTTATGTGACTTTTACTTTCCACTTTATTTGCCGTAGAATCGTAGAGCTCTTCTCCCCTGGGCCAATAAACCCTCACTGGGGCGTCTTCTCCAAATGTTTGGCCTACAGCAAGGCAGCAAGTGACCCGTTTGTCTACTCACTGCTGCGCCACCAGTACAGGAAGACATACAGCCTGCTGGCTAATAAAGTCCTCAAGAGAAGTCCTCTCAACTCCTCGTCCTTCCGGTTAGAAAGCAAAGCTAGGACAACTACAGTCACTCCAGCTCAACCGTCAGCATCCAACCATCAACTAACAAACCAGTCAGCCAATGAGGACAAGCGTGTATAGAGACGTATAGAAAAGCGAAGAAAGCCGATTAACCTCTTTGTGTTAAGGTTGCTTTTAAACAAACAGTTGCACAGTGAAGAACAAGACTGATAATGTTCTAAATATATTTATTTTTATAGACAAAATGAGCCCCACAAAAAGTATTTGGCAAACTTGAGTCAATGTGTCTCTTCGCAATGCCTGAAATTTAAGCTGCTGATTTGCTCCTGCCAAGGCCATCTTTTTGAATCCTTTTTTTTTTATTAAAAAGTTCAAATAATTGCCACAAACACACAGCAGATTGTTTTTGTTTTATTTAGGTTTTTTTTTTTGGGGGGGGGGGGGGGTTCTCACAGCAAAGAAGTGGTTAAACTGTGCGTTTAAGCAGCACGACTATCTAAAATGAAGCCAAATTACGCTGTTTGTGTCACTAATCACTTCGAATCGCAGTTATCTTTTCTATTGGCTGACAGTTACTGACATCTAATGAGGTTTTACATAGCTATACACACACAGATGCCCACACATGCACACCTTGCCACCTCTGATCTTTGAGCAAAAGGCCTTCATCATGTCAACTGCATTTTTACTGTCTCTAAAGCACAATCTGTGGAATACGATGTTGTTTTAGCTCAATTCTAATGTCATGATAAAGCTCTTTTGCCCAAGCCTTGATTTGAGTGTGAAAGGAGTGCATGTTTCTATGCGTGTGTATGTAAAAACTCTTTTCTGAGTATTTCCAATGTTACAAAGCTATCAGCGTTTTTAGCTCTGAAAAAAGGCAGCCAGTTTTGTAACTTGTGTATAGATCATCAGGCCCTTTTGTTTATGATAGATTGGTAGCATAATGTAAAATTTGTTCCGAATGAAAATGGTGTAGCAAAGAAAGCAACACTTTCTCTAAAGAAAAGAGTGACATTATGGTATAAACTGTAGGGTATATGTCGCCCATTGGTCAGATATTGGAGAGATGAGCTTTGCAGAAGCATTTTCTTGTATCAAAGTAGTTTTTATGTACTTCTACAGTCTGAAAAGACATTGATTAGTCATTTACTTGTACAACTCTGTTGCATTCATTCTTACCTCAGTACCTATGTTCTATCATGTTGGAGAAAGTGCTGTCAGTAAAACGTTTGACAGCACAGCTGTGGTGTTGTGCACTAAACTGAGGGTTTTTATTGGAAGCCCTGTGTGTTGTGACTGTAAGGTGTGACTTATAAAGTGCCTTTTAGATGATGAATTCTAGCTTAATCAAAACACAACAGAGTTGACCTTTTGGATATGTTCTCAGTATTTTGTGATTTGGTTAAATATGATGAAATGTTTGTTTTGGAAGTAACTATTTTGTGATGCAACCTCATTGTTTTGCTGTTATGAGGGAAAACAGTGCTCCCTCAAAACTTGTTGGTTCTCCTGTTAAATATTTTTAAAAGCCTTAAAATTATTGTATGTTTTATTGTGTTTAAAAACTCACACATTGATGCTTTTTTTCCTCCTAACAATAGCATTGGTGCCACACTTATTACCATCCCCACTGTCAATATTTTGTGCAACCCCTTTTTGCCAGCACTAAGTTGTCTATGTGACTTAGACCTATGGACTGTAATCTCCATGGAAGGTTAATTTTGTTTCTAGTGAATCATTTATGTTTTTATCATAATCTTCTTAAATTTGGATCATAATCCTGTTAAAAGTCCCATTCATTATGTTTTTCTGGGCGGTGGTGGTGTGTGTGTGGGGCCTTATATAAGAGTTTGTGATTACACACACTCTAACAAGGCTCCTAAGGAGTTTTGAAGAGAAATAGGACCACATTATAATGGGCCTTGTGCCATAGTTGAGCATAAGGTGCTTTTCCACACTTTGATAAGATAATAATTCCTGGGGAAATTCAGGTGTGACAGCGGCAAGGACACAGACAGTTAACCACAATTATTAGCAGTGAAGAAAAGAAAAAAGAGAAGAAAATAAACAAACTAGTCTTATCTAGAGTCAGTTCTAAGAAACGGCAAGGATAGAAGATGAAAAAAAGTACATACCTGAGTAAATATTGCACAATTATTGATACGGCATACCCAGGTAAAGATACAATGAAATATTCAAGTTTAAAAATGGAAATACTCCAGTTACAGATCACACAATAACATACTATGCAAAATGCATGATAGTGGAGCAGTATCTCAAAGTGGCTAAGGCCATTGAAAGTTTACCTTAGTATCTGGGAGACACTGTAAAGGATACATGATCGGATCAGAACCCATGCAACCATTGACAGTTATTGAGTCTGTTGTGAGCAGCAGAGATTATAAAGTCTAATAACAGCTGGGAAGAAAGACCTGTAGACACGCTCCTTAGAGCATCTGAGATCCAGCAGTCTGTCACTGAAAGAGCTCTTCAGCTCTGCAACAACTCCATGCATCGGATGGGAGACATTGTCCATCAATGATGTGATTTTTCTTACATTCTTTCTGTCTCTCACCACCTGCAATGGGTCCTCGGCATCCCTGGACAGAGCTGGCCCTCTAATGAGCTTATCCAGCCACTTCCTCTCAGCCAGATTAACTGCTGCTCCAACAGACCACAGAAGATGGCTGATTATGGTGATTCCAGGCAGTCTAGCAGGTTTCCCACACCACCGAGAAGAGAAACAGCTGCACAGCAGTAGAGTTCCTTGACAATACTTATCTTTGTGGGGGGAGGTTCCAGATTTTGCTGCCATTTGGTAATATTGGAGTTAGTATAATATTTTTTTTTTACCTTGCTGCATGTGGAAAGCAATGTTCTCTTGTTTTTATTTTTATTTACATGTGTAGCTAATAGAAATAGGCCTTTCCCCCCATGTCCTATCTAGATTCTTGGGAAACATAAAATGATGATTGACTAATTAAAAGTTCCAAGATACTCTCAGCAACTTAAAAAATGTGAACTGGAAAACAAATGTTCGGGATGATAATAAGTATGGCACTGGTGTTTGTCTTCAAAAAACAACAACAACAATATAATGTATTTCTAATATATTAAGATAATGTTAATATATAATTAAAAGCAGTAAGTTTCAGTGTGAGTTTACACTACTGCAATAAAAGATTAATATATTTAAAGCCTTTTCACAAGTCTTTTCAGGGGTGTCAAAGTAAGCAGCCACTGTAAGATGAAATGTTGTTCGAATGTTGTAGCAAATAGAGTAACTGGGATTCCAGCTCACGTGTTTCAAGACGGGCTGAATTCTATCTTTATTGTAAACAGGTAGTTACTTTTGGCAACACTGGGAAATCAGGATGTTGTTACTGTGACGGTATGAAGCCTTTAAAAGGCTGACAAGCTATTTATTTTTGTCTGTGTCTGATTTTTGCTAAATGCATTGGTGATGATAAAACAATAAATGCTGTGCATTTTGACATTTTAAAAATGCTTTATGGTTTTCTTTTTTTTTCATTTACCACAGTATTTTCAACACTACAAGATTTTATTGACAAAAAAAAGAGCAATCTTTAATGTATTTGAACAATGCATTAGTCACACACGACAGTGCCCAGGTCGTTTCTCTTCAACGCTGATTAAGTTTAAGAGAACTAAATAATTTGATAATTACAGCTTTTAATGTGACAGCAGAACAAAGCCTTTTTTTCACAGAAGCACCATGATTCAAATTTAACACTTCTTAATTACAGAACCCTTGGGAGTAAGATGGAAACAACAATAGTTTTGCAAACCAGAGACAGGTAGCGATGGCGATTCGTTTCTGGCTATAAATACAACTCATCATTTTTATGTAATCATACCCAGCATAATCAAAATGTAATTAGATCAACCTATAAACTAATCATGACTTGTCATAATTCGTAGCTGCCTCCACTACTCCTCATTATTGGGTAAAAGCTCAACCGTTCCACAGCAGAGCACACCATCCGAGAGCAATTAGCAAGAAGTATTCAGAAAGTTTGAAAGGATCCCCTGCCTGAAGGTGTTCATATTCTACGGTTCCCTCAGAGACTCTGAGTGGGTGAGAGACAGACACAAATCCGACATACATAAAGCCCTGTGCGCAGACCTTATCATTAAGGCACGGTGCGTGGGAAGAAGAAGAAATCGAAGGGGTAAGGAAACAAAGATGAGAGCGGAGGTTGACTTATACCACCCGAACAACGAGGTTCTACTCGTTACATAAAGGGAACACAAAGGTTTCTAAGGATCACTGTCATTTTTAAACAGATATCCACGGGAACCTAACGCTTCTCTTAGACTTCATTACAATTTAGTACAATCTTTACAATAACAACACATAATGCCAGAGAAGAGCTTCAGATGGCATTGGTTAGACAAATGTAAACACTCTTCCTTTAATATATACTTTAAATACATATAAAGTCACTGATTTGTCATGCAGGTAGAATTTTAGTCTGCAAACCTTAAGCAGCAAAGACTGGCGTTTCAGCTATTTGCTGTAAGCCTTTTAAATTAGCTTAGTACAAAATAAATTGGCAGTCAGACCTTTAGAGTAATTGGAGTCACTCGTGCAGTATCTTCCTTTAATCAGTGGCAGCAACATTGAACTCGACGTGTTACAAATCCTCCTCCACACAGAGATAACTGAACAGTGTGATCGCTCTAATTTCCCTCTCCCGTCTACAACTCGAACAGCATCTTTTACTGAACGCTTCAGCGGGTTTGCTCATTTAACACAGCGATAAGCAGAATATTCCAGAAAAGAAAGCATCAAAAACCACGTTGCACATTTCCACCACTTAGTCTCTCTTGTTTTCATCGTCCCCAATGTCCACAGTAAGTGATATTTTGACATCCAGAAAGTCTTCCGGTAAACATAACGGATCAAGCACTCTCATATAATCTGAATCATGGGAATGAAATGTCATAGTTCTCCCCCATGCCCTCAAGTAAACAGGCTGGGACTGCATTCAGAATTACCAAAAAAAGACCATCTATTTTTGTCCAGGAATGCTGGACGTTTATCATCTTTTTTTCTCGGCCCAATCTCTTGCTCTGGTGTTGTAGGGATAACATTGCCTACGCGCACACACACACACACACACACACACACACACACACACACACACACACACACACACACAGAAATATCTTTATTTAAAATACATAGTTTTTCTGTTAGAAATAAATAATAGCTTTGTAGTTTTAACTGATTACTGGTTCAAAATAGTGACTCAGGTCATTGGGTTAGAGACAGGACTCACCATTTTGAACTAATTAATGACCTGGTTGGTCTTCACTCAATGTCCCTTCCAGATTAAATCAGAAATGGTAAGATTGTGAAGTGGCAGTTTTGATTTGCCACAGTTCTGCTGCCTGCGCTTCCCCAGCCTGCCTGATTGAACACGCCTGCTCTCAATCATCTCCTCCTTTGTGTATTTAAGCAGTCTGTTCGCTTCCTTCCATGCCAGTTCACCTTTGTTTCTACCAGCAGGCGGTCCAGCCACCCTCCTGATATTTTGACCTATTTTATGCTTCGACTCTGCCTCAGCCCAGTGTTTTTGGATACCTCTGGCCTCTTGGCTGATTCTGTGTACTGACCTTTGGACTGTCATTAAACCACTGAATTTTTGGAAACTGTCTAAGTTGTCATCTGAGTTCTGCCTGCCCAGTTCTCACAAAGATGGTGAAAGGATGCTGTATAATAGTATTAATTTCAGTGGATTTTGTGTGATAACTGTTGATTTTGTTCAAGTAAGACATTAACTTTTTTTAGCGCCATCTTATGTTAAGATTCACACTTAGACCAAATAAATTATCATAAAGTCAATATAAACAGAAACTGTTTACACAGTGCAACACCCTGAACGTAGTAATGGACCTGCTTTGCTGGGAAAAGCTACAGCTTTAAAACAGATACTGCTTTCATGAAAGGTTGTGCATGGTCTGCAACAATAGCTAGGTTGTTGTAGCATCAACTTGGGTGTTAGGCCCTGATGATTCCTTCCTTGTAGAACATTTCCCAAAACATTTGGCTGTCTCATCTAGCTTGCCTTTTCCCATCATGCATTCTGGTGCCCAGGTAAGCTACATAACTGATCCCCCAGGTGATGCAAAGAAAACATGATTCATCAGACCAGACCAACTTTTTTCCATCTTCCATCGCTCTTTTGCTCTGTTCTGATGCGCACATGCCTGTACTAGGCACTTTTTGGCAGGGGACAGACACCCTGACATGTGAGGGTCCACACAGCCTCATATGGGGAAAACTGCAGTGCTCTTTGTAATCTGACACCTTCCAGTTAGAACTAGTGTTAGCTTCTTTAGGAATTTGTGCCACCCACAATAGCTTGTATTCTGGATTGGAGCTCACGGGCCAGTCTTTCCTGTCCAAATGCATCAGGGAGCCTTCATCACCCATGACCCTGTGGCCAGTACACCAGTTCCTGCCTTATTGGCCCACTTTTGATAGATATCAACCACGGCAGCTTGGGAACATGCCACTAGAGCTGTTGTTTTAGAGATGCTCTGACCCAGTCGCTGAGCCGTCACAAATTGACTTCTCGTTCTTTCTGCATGTAACACATCAGCTTTAAGAACAAAATGTCTACTTGCTGTCTAATGTATTTCAACCACTATCGGGTCCCACGTTTTTGACTTCATATGTCCGTGTATGACCACCAACATATGAAGTCAATATGTCTGATTGGAAAATGAGGCATGTACTTTGTATTAAAAAAAATACATGATTTGTAAATAGATGTTTTAATGCAAAATTAAACTAAAACTAGAAATCCTCTAGGGCTAAATGGAAGAGCTGTTTGTAGCAGTTTCAGCTGGACGGTTCACCTGTCCATCACAGGGAGGAGTAGCAAACTGACCCAAATTAGGTTTCCTTAAGGGTGTAGAAGAGAATATATCATATACAAATTCATCATTTTACTATCCTGAAACGAACATAATCCTGCAAGACAAAACAGTAAAAGGTGATAGTTCTGATATCTTGTGTAATTAACCATAAGGAGAAAGCCTGGACCACATGTCCACGTCTGCAGCAGAAATGTCAAGTGAATATTACACAGATTTCATTGCAAGCATGTTATCCTCCAGCCATCTGTTCAGGAAGTAAACACTTTGTCTCCATGTGAATTTGTGTGCTGTGTGAATCTGCCTTTGTGAGCAAATACAGTTGATCTCTACATCTGATATTTGCAGGATGAGTTACAATTGACTGAATCAATTTATGGTCTCCACTTAGATCACACCTGTCTCCAGCTACACAGAGATACAAGCTTTCAATTATATACATTTTAATTTATACACTAAGTTAATCATATTAGCTGTTTCTAATATGTCCGTGATTTCATGTGATAAAGCAGATGATGCCTTGTAAATATAAAGAAAACAAATCCCTTTTCTGCTCCAGCATTTTTGTGTCTAAGTTATGGTGGGAGCAATGTAATGTGGCCCTAGATCGCCGAGGAAACTCCCCAGGAGGAGGGATATCTGTGCACGCCTCCTCAGCAAATTTAAATCTAAATTACTGTAAATGTTGACATTGTGATAGCTGTGATAAAGACTGTGTCAAAAACAACAAAGCATGAAAAATTTTTAAGTCTTATACTCAGTGTGTCCAAGTAAACAGTAAGCAATGATTTCATATGTCAAAATTATAACTTTGCTTTTTATAATTATTTGCAATTCTGCTTAGGTTTCTTGCTTTGTCCTACACATTTGCATCTGCTTTTTGGCCATACAAGGAAAACCTATTCAAACTTTAGTTTACCAACACTGTGGATTTTAAATGCTATTAATTGAAAGTAATGGACTAGTGAACTGTCCAGGGTGTACCTGGCTCCTCACGTATTGGCTAAATATACGCACTGGACCTTCTGTGACCCAAAAGAAGATTGAGATGGTTAAGGCAAATGCTTCATCAAATTAGCAAGACATTTAAATGCAGGTGAATTATTGTTAGTCAGTTGATGTTGTATACAAAGTTCAAATTGTAGATTGTTCATTTAATTTCAGATTGTAAGGCATTTCTTTTGGCCACCACGTTTATAAATACCATGACAACTGAATCCACTTGTGGAATCGTTTGAAGAACTTGTAAATGCGTGCATGCAATAAAAACACTTTGTTGAGAATTTGTCAGATAATCTAAAGTATTAATAGATTAGTGATTGTGCCAGCTGTTTGGAGAGCTTTGCTTCCAGTGTGTAACAAGAGCAGGATGTTTGTGGCTTCAGTCCTCAGTGTGAGTCATCTCCAACCACCTGCTTAATGACCAGGAAATACAGCAGTGGGGAAAAATTGTGGGAGCTTGTTACTTAGAAGAAAAACAGGAAGAAGCTTTTGTCAAAAGTGGACACTGCCAACATTGGACCTGAACCATCACAATTATCCAGTCTTAAAGGTCGCCCTAAGGTTACTTAGGTTGATCTATCTATCTATCTATCTATCTATCTATCTATCTATCTATCTATCTATCTATCTATCTATCTATCTATCTATCTATCTATCTATCTATCTATCTATCTATCTATCTATCTATCTATATATATATATATAATTTAATTTAATGATTATGTATGAAAAAGTGAAACCTATTTAATCATGCCCCTTCTCTTTCTTTCTATAGTCATTCCCACCAACAATCTCCATAAGTCCTACATTACTTATGAGTTCATACTATTCCAAAGTCCATTAAGTAAGCAAATAAATTAATATACTGTACATATAATCATACATATACACATGTGCCTATGCACATCTACATTCAGACACTTATTACCTACATTTTGGTTATTCCTGTAATCATACCCTCTCTATTGTTCAACAGAAACTTTTTTATGTTATCTGGTAACTGTTTATTTCTGGCTTTATGTGAGGTTTGAAATTCTACTAGATCTGAGAATTTTAGTAAGCAATAGTGAATAAATAATTGATTAGAGTCTTTGTGATAGCCAGCCCTAATGGCTATGCAACGTGCATAGCAATTTGAGTGATGTACCGTAGGTGTCACCCCAGACTTTTACAAGATAGCTCAAGTCTAGTAAAATTAATGAAAAGTAGAGAATGTGTAGTGCTTATAATTCAGAAAACACTTTCCTTTTCTAAGAATTGTGATGCTTCTAGATACTTTAGTTTGAACATACCTAAAGTGAGGTTTCCAGCATATTTTGTAGTTAATAATCACACCCAAGAATTGTATTTAATTCACTCTTTCCACCTTGACCCCATCTATTATGACATTCATGTTTATATACTTTTTAATAATTACCAAATAACATGTACCTAGTTTTTTTTCTAAAACCAGTCTTTTAGTTTATTCATCTCTGGAGCGCAAGCACTCACCTGTACAGAAAATATTTGTATCATCGGCCAACGTTAGTTCCAGTCGCTTGCTCTGCCCGTTCTGGTGGTTCCCTGGTCTACATCACCTGTTCTGGTCTATCACTACCTGCATCTTCTGGTCCCCTGCTCATCCCTGCCCGCCTGCACCATCAGCCATTATTGATTCTGTCAAGTCTGGTTCTGCTTGCTTGCCTCACCTGCTAAAACTCACTCCCTTCAATAAACCTTTCAAAAATGTATCTCCATGTCTGGCTGAATAGCGGGTTCACCAGCATTAGTCATTACTCTATGGATTAATGGTGAAGTAAGTTAAGTTGAAATTAATTTTACCAAATTTATTTATAGGACTACGACTCAGTATTGGCAAATGGCTTTTTAAATGACTGGTTTGTATCTTGAGAGAAAATTCCTGATGGGGAAATCTCAGTTTTTCAATTGCTGTCAAACATGAATACATTACCCTACACGCCCCAATAAACATTGGCCACCCTTATGAACATAGTCCACTTAACCATATAAAGCAGATGGTTTGATGACACTGCATCTATTTGCAGTTAATACTGTGAAATGGAACTTTTCAATTGCTAAAATGTATCACAGCAAACTGAAGTCACAGAGTTGATTAGAATTTGTTTTTTGGTTTTTTTTCAACCATTTGATAAAAGAATTTAAATACAACAACATTTTATCTCAAACCCGCCAGCTTCATTTTAGTTGTTTAAAGCCTGAACTTATCAGAGTCCCTTGATTCCCACTACAACAAACTCTGGGTCTTTCCTGACCTTCATGTCTCCAGTTTGCATGCTGCGCATGTTTTCCCATCCAGCCAAGTATACAAAGCACATATTCAGACTTGTGCCTCCCACTGCACCCATGCAGCGCCGCATACAAACTCCCAGGATGCTCTATAGCGAGTCAGTATTTGCTGAAATCATTAATTTGTCGGGACATTCATGAGATAATTGTCACATGCAGTAACTGGAGCAATCACTTCAAAATCTCCCAAGATTCAATTTTCATTTCCGGAAAACTGATATTTCCAGTCACGTAACCTTCTCCAGTATTTCATCTTTATCAAATTAAAACACCGTGGCATCAATGCATTTCGCACTAAAAGCCTCCGATAAACCCCAGGCTATAAACTGATCATATAAAATAAATCCAACAGATCTTTCCATCTCTGTCATTGTCTTATTCTGAGCTGCATTGAAGAATGTGTGTGATAAAAATATGTCAAAGACACCCCATGGTATTTAGGTGTAAATCTTAGCAAGCAATGATTCAAACCAAAGACAGCCACTTTCAAACTGACACAGAAAGAACGTATCATACTTAAGGTCAATTATGCTCACAAAAAGATTAAGGCAGAAGCAGAAGATAAGCCATCAGTCATAGCTCCAATATATTTTGACAGATAGCATTTCATGCCCTGAGAGAAATGACTCAATGTTCACACATACTACTAGAGAGACTGGCAGTGGCGTGCAATAGGACGTGACTTTACTTAGCTGACCATGTATGTCTATTTCCTGTCTTGAAACATGATAAATAGTGTAAGCCAATGAGTAAAACCCAAAAAGAAATTTAAGGAAACCACTATAAGGAGGTAGAGAAAAAGCCCAACTGAAGGGAACTACAGGGAGACAAACGGAGAATGAGACGAATCTATGCAATTATCGTTTTAGCTGTCTGAGAGCCCTTGGCTTAGGGAAAATCCATCAAGTCATTTCATTAGGAAAAACCTCAGCAGTGAAAAGATGCAGACACAATGGGACCACTTTCTGGAGAATTGTGGTTAACACATGAATAAGCCTCTCTCACAGAGGTCAAATGAACATGCAAGCAGAAAAAAAGGAACACTCGATAAGAAGGACTAAGAAAGATCTGAAAGGGCAAAACACATTTTTTTTTTAATATGCAATGGGTATTGTGCACATGGGAATACTAAAGACAATACAGATGATCTCTAAAAAGTATGATTGTATAATTTTTAGAAATACTGTACATTTTGCCCCTTCTCTGCAAGAATTTACAAAAAAAAATTTTTTATTTTTTTTCTGCGTAAAATGATTAACAAATGCTATTTATTTATTCATTAGTGAGTTCTAATATAATACATTAACAAGTCAATTCAAGTCAGTCTAAGAAGTTGCAGAACCTTGAAAATGTTTTTGAAACCTTTAACTTTATCAAGTTTTGCAACTTTAAAACCATAAAGTTAATTTTATTTTAGTTGGATTTCATCTAATAGACAAAAACAAATAGAATCCGTTACTGTGAATAAAAAAAATATATACATGGTCTGCAATTAAAAACCTTAATATGCTTTGATCTCTAGATTACGCCATTGACTCTTGCTGCATGTTTAGAGTCAATGTTCTGATGGAAGTTGACTCTCTATCCCAATCTCAAGTCTTTTGTTGCCCCTAACATGTTTAGCTTTCATGACCTCTGACCAGCTTCTCTATCCCTACTGGAGAAAAGTATCTCAATCATGTTGCTGCAATCATCTTCCTTCATTGTGGGGAAAGTGTATCCCAGGCTCACATTGAATACAGTGCAGATATGGATGCAGCACTGCAAGGAACCCAAATAATTAAAAATCAATGTACCCATTCATATGCGGTTTAATGCGGTCGCGAGTTCGGTTACCGAGACCGCAACTGAATCCCCGCACCAACTTAGCTAGCTTGACTAGTGTAAACAAAACGGCGACACAGACACACGTAGAAACAGAGGGGCTTTTGGAGGAGGAGATAGGATATTTAAGCAAACTGATAAGGAGTTTTGCCCTAAAACTGAATGTCGGCTGTTTTTTAATCATTTGAGAGGGATAGCAACAGAATGGACCACATGAACTTCTGTTCTCGCCAGCAGCATTTCTGCTGCCAGAGCTGCAGCTACAGCTGTTTCCCTAGCAGCAGTGTGAGTCGGGGTTTGCGGAAAACCGGAACTGGATCAGGACAACAACCGCACTACATGCAATGTGACCCCGGGGTTACCTGCTCTTCCACTCCTCAGGGTGATCGCATGAATAAAATCTTACAGATCCACTCTGGTCTTATTACTTTCTACTGAGGCCTTACTCTTCTCCTCATAAACTTGTACGCAGGTCGCTTCTTGTGCCTCTCAGCCATGTTCAAAGTATACGGTGAGAGCAGCAGAGCTACAATGAACAGCTAACACCAAAGCTAGGCTAAGCTAACCACTAAGCTAACCGGATACATAAACACTAGAAGTGCGCGGCCAGCAAGCAGAAACTAACAAGGAATGAACACGCATATTGGTGTTACGTGAGTAGGGTGACCAGACGTCCCCGATTTCCAGGGACTGTCCCCGTTTTGGACCACCTGTCCCCGGCTAAAGCTGTCCCCGGAAATGTCCCCGATTTTACCGAGGGGGAATAAGTGTTGCGGTAACTGGGTGCGCTGCGCGCACCACTAGATGGCGGTAATGATCCTTTTGGATGTCAGATGCCATTAAAACACGAAGAGGAAGAAGAAGAAGAAGAAAAAGAAGAAGAAGAGCGCACCACTTAAAACAGAAGAAGAACAAGTGGAAATTCGTTGTTACAAGGGGAGCTGCCCTGTGTCATGGTAAGTATTTGGATCGGGCTGATCCTGTGATAAATGTTTGGTTTTTGTCCAGGTTAAAAATTATCAATAAAAAGTAAGACAAGACCACGAGTTGCTGCTCACATCAGTAAAAGACACTTGGATAAATTGTAACAGAATAATTGAAAACTCTTTGTAAACCGCTAAACTGGTACGCTGGTTCTCCAGGGATCAACAAGGGTTCCTCTAAAGATGTTTTAGAACTGATTGGTGACCTTTAGTTTATATTTCAGATAGTTGGAAGTAGAGTTATTACTAGATGTTTTGCTGATTTATGAGCATAGACTTCCAGTCTTAGGTTTAGCTTTTCTACTGCTCACTTTGGATATATGAAAGCTCCTCATGAAAAAATAGGAGTCAGTAACAGGAGAACTGAATGAGAAAAGATCTACATGATCTGAGAATGATGGAGGAAGAGATAACCACCTGTTTAATGTCCATTTATTATGTTGTTTTTGCTTATAGCTCCTAATATTGTGGTAATTAGATTTGTAGTATTTAATTAGATGATATACTAATAAAAATAACAATAATTGGAAGTTTTCATGTTGTAGATTCTAATGTTTTTGGAACTGATTTTAATTATATAATGTCTGTTTTAGAATAATGTAAGATTGATACAAGAGGAGAGAGGAAGAGGATAGGAAGTCAGAAAGGAGATTAAATGGGTGGAGGAAAATAGGAACACTGATGGAAAGAACACTTGATGAGAAGAGATAAAATTTTACTTAGAGGATTATTAAAGTTCAAGTGATAAAGCGTTGACATGATTTAAGTGATAAAGTAACGTATTGAGTAATGTAGTGTGTGAAGTTTGCTATGTAAAACAGAGTGACTCAGGTTTGAGTTAAGAAGCCTAATTGTCTGAGGATATAACCTCTTTCTGAGTCTCTGCACTGAACATGAGTTTCACTGCACTTCTCTAGCTGTGGCAGAACTAAGAGGCAGATTAGTTGTATTTGTTTCTTGTGTTTTAAAAATGTCAGTTCTGCACATAATACATTCTCTTCTCCTCTTATTTTATCCAGACCTCTGGATACCGTGGCTGATGGCTCTTCAGACACAGAAGGCCATGAAGAAACCGGAGATGATCTCATGTTAGCTGACTCACTGACCGGAGTTAACTCACCTTATAGGAGCAAACAATATACTGGCACATCAACTACTACCATACACATAATGTAGTTATACACACTTTGTGTAAGTTTATACATGCTCATGCTGCACACTGATCCAAGGGGTCTCCAAGTCTGTGCCTTTGTTTCACCTCACATCACCACAACCCATTTTCTTGTCCCAAACAGGCTCCATGCACAGCTCCACTTCTTCCTGAAGCTCAGCAGCTCCTGATTAATCCAGGTGTGTCTGACCTCAGTAACCAGCTAGACACATCTGGATTAATCAGTCTGTCCAGTAAAGAAAGAAAGGAAACAAAAGAGCTGCTGAGGTTCAGGAAGTAGTGGAGCTGTGCTTATAGCCCATTATGGAAATAAATTAATCTGCTTATTTGAGATGCACAGGCCCCTGCTGTGGCCAGGTGACAATAAGAAACATGTATCACCCTTTACGTGCGGGCTTGACCTCTACTTCTTTTTTATGTTAATGCAAAAAACCTATTGCTCATAGGTATGTAGACATGAGCAGAATAAGTATTTGTTGCACCTTTTTTAAAAGGTTGAGGAACTCTGTCTTCACAGAGAGCCACAGGCTAAATGTTTGTATTTACTGTTTATTCTTTTCCTTATGTCACTCTCCCCTTAGGAGGTGGCAGAGCTCTTTGGGATACACAAAATTGAAAAACCCTGCTAACCACCTTAGACACCTCCACTCCCACCCCCATCACTTTGCCCCAACCCAAAGACACAGTTCTAGTTTTCTATTAACACTATTTATTAATTTTATTAATCTTAGGATATACTAAAAGTGTGGAGAGGCACATTCCTGGCTTTCACACTTGATTTTTGTTGTTTAAATATTAATAAATATGTAAAAATAAATGAAACCATTACTGTCCCCGTTTCCTAATTTCGTCTTGATGAGATGTATTGTTTTTTATGTACGAGCAAGAAATGTCCCCAGATTTGATTTCAGAAATCTGGTCACCTTATACGTGAGTGTGTCACAATAATTGGCATGTGGGACAACCAATAGGTAAGGTGATATCCTTGGAACTTGAGGGACAGAGGGTGGTGACGGCAGGACCAAACATCTGACCAACCCCTGTCCTTCGGTAACCTGACGCCGCCAGATAGATTTGCTTCGCATATCCATCTGGAAACCTTCCGTTGAAGTAATTTTGGGAAGGGGCGAAAATACTGGTTAGCTGATTGGCCTATGTTGGTGATAGACAAGCCAAATAAACCAATCAGATCAACGAAGCATATGACGTATACCGTAACAGAGCGACGACGAAAACACAACCACAAGCCAAGCTGCTCTTGCTGCTGCAGGTAAAGGCTCGTTAGCTCAGCAAAGAAATACTCTGTAATTCCGATAAAACTTGCTTGATAGCCACGCTAACGCTAGTTTCATCGGCTGAAGCCGCCATGTTCTTTAGACTGAACTGTCGATCTTCTCGTTGCGTCACACCTCAACCCGCCTCGAAGCCAACGCTGATTGGACGTTCGTTTGGTGAACGGCTCCAAATTTTCTTGAACGGAGAGTATCCAGACTGATCTGCGAGTGAAACCTTGAAAGCTCTCGAGATCAGGATGGTCTCACGAGGCTAGTCCTTCGGTACGGATGGTCAGAGTTTTTACAGGCCTAAGGCTTTCAGACAGATCAAATTTTTAACCACTTTTTTCTGAAGACATAATGTACTGACGATCAGGATGTTGGGACCATTTTACCAAGTATAACAAAAAGTGTTTCTGAACAGGATTAGCAACTATAGATTTCATCGTAATGATAAATGACATGAATGAGTCAGAGTTAAATACAAGCAGCAGCTCAGACAGTAGCTACTTCATTACGAACTTTCCAGTTAGACCGTAATTATGATACAATGAGTGAAAATGTATCTATCTAACCTATATCAGAAACCTATATTTTTTCAATGTGAACCGTAACATAAAAGAAAGACAAATATTTCAGTGTCGCACAGATCAATCAAATTCTTCCCAAACAGAACGTGATGCCTGTAACACATTGTAAAATGTTTTGACCAGATTTGACAGTTTATTAAATGCACAACTGACATTATTCAATGAGATTCTCACATTTTAAAATTAAGATCCGTGTAAGTGGACAGGTCATAGCTACTTCCAAATCCGGTGATTTGGCCCAGTGTAAGATAAGATAAGGAATAACTTTATCTTCCCACAATGGGGAAATTTGGGAGTGACATAAACACTCAGGTTTAGTAATGGATTTAGTTAAGATTAGTAATAAATAGCAAGCTAAATTTAAAGTTAAGTTCTAAAGCAAAAGAGGATGAACTTATTGGAGAGGGAAAAAAAGAGAAATATTTTCCTCACTTATTGATAATACGGTTTTACAGTAAATTATGATACAACCATGCGGTATGTATGACTGTATTAGCAAACGCTCAGAGTATTTAAAGCATGTGCAAATGAAAATGAGAGGCTTTCTAAATCATGTTATGACCTGCACAATGAGTTCAGCTGCAGCTGGTATGTGTCTTTCAAGGGTTACAAAGAACAAATTAAAAATATACAACATAACTGAAATTTTGATAATTGAACAATTACAAATAAATTAAGTAATATCCAGGAAAAGTACAAGAAAAAATCTGAGTAAATATAAAGGCTGATTATCATTCATCTGTTAGAAAATGTGGATGTTTTAAGGAATGATGAGAAAAAAGTAATTTTTTTTTTTAAATCATCCATATAACACTAAATGATTCCAGGTGTTAAAATTAGACTGTAAACACTAGTATCACCAAGATCAGAAAACTCTGTGGGATATGACCTTTACACCTGCAAACTATACTGCATGAGAAACTGTCATGTCACTTTGATGGCTGCAGACACGGGCTCAGAAAAGAGTTCTGAGCAAAGACCACAACTGTGACATAACTGGAGGTATTACTGATGCTTTGATGCATACTTGACAAAAATGCTGCTTGTTTTACTTCTATGTTTTAATTAAGTTTGTATTTTTCTTGTGAGGTTTTCAACACAACGGCAAGCCTCGGTATGCATTGCTCATAATATCATAACACCATGACCTAACAGGCACATTATGTATGCTTGACAGGCCTGCTGGCAGTTACAATATCTCCCCCACTGAAACTGTACAATAAGTTACATCATTAGACTCCCAGTGATGCACCCCATAAACAAACAATGACCAGGTTAAAACCTGTTGGCCTAATGAGCAACGGAGGACAAAACTTCTTAATGTAAAACTACAACACTTCAGCAGTCGGCATGGAGGGCTGATGTAACATAGTTGTTAAGGTACATTTCTCTGAACAAGTTTTGACTGTGCAGTAGGTATTCTATAGTGCATTTATTCACATTTCAAAGGGTTATTGGAATTAACAAATAAACTAGAAACCTTTTTTTTTTCTTTCTTTCCACATTGCTTGCTGGTAGTGTGTTGGTGACCTGTGCTGACAGAGAGAGTGAGACCTTTGCTTTGGTTTTCTTCTGATCTTTCCCTTGTTTTCCTAACAGTCTTTATTGGTACCAAATTTACATCTAGGGGTTATAGTTTATTTTTTTAGTGATTACAGCACTGTCTGTTAGAGGTGTCTCTGGTGCCCTGTTCCCAGAGGTGTCAAAAGTACTCACATGAGGATGACACATTTGTCAAAATCCAATTAAAAGAAATGGAAGCTTTCACAAGACACATCAGCTCGTTGGACAGCAACATCAAGTTTACCAGAGAGGATGCCAGCGACAACAAGCTACATTTTCTGGACTGTTTGGTGAGCATGGAAGGAGATGGAAACCTCAACATTGAAATGTATAGGAAACCCACTCACACAGACCAATATCTTTTTTTTGACTCATACCACCCACTGGAGCACAAACTTTCTGTCATCAGAACCTTACAACACCGGGCCGAGCACCCTAGATACTAGGGTTTAAAATACTTCTGCAGAAGTAAAAGTATCAACAAAATTCTTTCACTCAAGTAAAAGTATAAAAGTACTGATTTCAAACTACTTAAAGTATTAAAGTAAACGTAATTTAAGCTAAAACACGTCATTAAGGACAAAAGCTTAAGGCCCCTGAGTCTGTGAACATCCACCATACTCAAGGCGGACTCTGCACAGACTCCGTGCAGACAGACATGCGCAGAGCTCGATTTTTATGACCGCAAATGCAGTGTCACACTATAAACTGTTCAGCAGCAAGAAGTCTTCACATCGAACTGTTTTATATGTGAATCAGAGCCGGATGCACTGAGCTGCTCCAAACAGGCCATTGCAAGGACTGGCAGCAACCCAGCTCCTCTCTCTATGCACACATACAGATGTGCGGTGGGTGCCTGCTGGAAAACAATCGGCTCTCGGTGCTCAACTCACTAATCAAGCACTTTACCATCCCTTCCCCATTTTCTCCCCACTGGCAGAAAGTGTGGGTCACTGATTTGCATCTGACAGAATACACCGAGGAGGATGGACTTCCATGTCCTTGAAAAACAGCAATGCACCAACTGCAGGTTGCTGAAGTGCAATCCACCAGAATTGACAAAGACTCCTGGTTGGGTGTCAAAGCGTTTTTAGAAATAACTGAGCGAAAGTCAGTTTGCCTCCGATTTAAGCTTGTTTGCTACCCAGGAGGAAACATTCAGTTTCCTCCTGGGTAGTTCCCCTGGATTGGCAGACAGGGGTGGTGGTCCCCCTATTTAAAAAGGGGGACCAGATGGTGTGTTCCAACTACAGAGGAATCACACTCTTAAGCCTCCCTGGTAAGGCATATTCTGGGGTTCTGGAAAGGAGGGTCCGTTGGATAGTCGAATCTCGGATTCAGGAAGAGCAGTGTGGTTTTCGTCCTGCCAGTGGAACATTGGATCAGCTCTATGGAGGGCCCGGTACTCCATACCGAGCCATTTAATAATGGCTGTTAGTTCTCTGTATGGCCGGTGTCAGAGTCTGGTCCGCATTGCCGGCAGTAAGTCGGACTCGTTTCCGGTGAGAGTCCAGTGGACTCCGCCAAGGTTGCCCTTTGTCACCGATTCTGTCCGTAACTTTTATGGACAGAATTTCTAGGTGCAGCCAAGGTGTTAAGGGGATCCGTTTTGGTGGCCTTAGGATTGCGTCTCTGCTAATCACAGATGACGTGGTCCTATTGGCTCCATCAGGGCATGATTTACATCTCTCACTAGAGCGGTTCGCCGCCGAGTGTGAAGCGGCCAGGATGAAAATCAGTGCCTCCAAATCCGAGACCATGGTCTTGAGCCGGGTGCGCCGGGAGGCAGCTCGGGTGCGCCGGGAGGCTGCTCCTGCACATAAACTCTGTGTGTGTGCCTCTCCGGGTTCATCTTTGGCCGGTCCATACTGTCCGAGGCCTCCGTTGGTGCCACTTCCGTTTCTGGTTAATCTTGTCGGGGTCGCCGTCTGCGACATCCGCATCGGGTTCTGGTCAGCCGGGGTCGCCGACTTCGGCGCCCGTGCCAGACTCTCCAGCTCGGCCAGGGCCACCTACTGCGGCGCCCGTGCCTTCTTACTCTGCCTCGCCGGAATCGTCCTCCACGACGCCCGCCTCAGACTTTCCTGCTCGGCCGGGTCCGCTGACTGTGGCGTCCGTGCCGCCTGACTGTGCCTCGCCGGGGCCACCCTCCTCGAGGTTTCGATCGAGTGATGCTGCTCCATCGCCAGCCACGTCCTGGCCGTCCTCCACGATGACTCTATGTGGCCTAGCAGCCGTCACGGCCTGCGCCCTTAAGGCCCTAATGCTCTCTTGTTTTATTGTTCTAGTCTTGCCTTAGTTTTGAGTTATCTTTCACCCTTTAGTTTTGAGTTACATAGTATCCCTTAGTTTCAGAGTTATTTAGTGGTTCTAGTTATCCTAGTGTTCTTAGTTTGAGTTATCTTAGTGTTCTTTAGTTTGGTGTTATTGTAGTGCTTACTACTGCTCCTGAGTTATGTTAGACACTCGGTTTCTCGGCGTGTTTTGACGCCCTCTGTTCCAGGCGTAATAGACGCCCTCTGATTCCTGCTGTTCTCTCTGTTCCCTGGCGTGTTAGACACCCTCTGTTTCCCTGGAGTTTTAGATTTTCTCTGGTCCCTGGCGTGTTAGACGCCCTCTGGTTCCCGGCGTTAGTAATTCTGTTTCCCTGGTGTTTTTGTAGTTCTCTGTTCCCCGGCAAGCTGGACGCCCTTTGGTTCCTGGCATTTTAGCTATTCTCAGTTCCTTGGCGTCTAGATTTCCTCTGTTCCCTGGTGTTTTTGATATTCCCGTTTTACATACGCCCCGGCGTTTTTGTACGTCTGAAGTCCCCTGGCGTTATCATACGCCTGTTTTTCCCTGCCTTTTCCCTACGCCCTCTGTTTGCCTACCAGCGTATTAGGGTTTTCCGGCTTAGGGTTTAGTTTTGATCTGGCTTTTGGTTTACTATTAGTTTTCAGTTCTTCCTCCCTGTCAGGGTTTAGCTGTAATCTGGCTTTATTTGCTGTTAGTTGTCAGTTCCTCCTCCCTTTCTCACTTAGCTTACCCTTCACTCCCTCTGCAGTCAGTCACACCTGTTGGTCATTAATTAGTCAGACTCACTTCACCTGCCAGCCTCCCAACTTAAGCCTCCCTCTGTCTTCACTTCCCTGCCAGTCCGTCATCAGACTCCACTCTATCCTCACCTGTCTACCTGGTTTGCTCCTGCCTGCTATTGGATTACTCTGTCACCTCTGAGTCTCACGTTAAGTCTCAGCCTGCTCCTGCACTCATCAACTCCAGTCCAGTAACTGACTCTGGTTTTCACCTTCTACAACTCATTCTTTGCAATAAACTCTCAAGTCCAGCTGTGTGTGTGTGTGTGTGCTCTGTCCGGGTTCATGAAGACAAATCTTGACACCTTCCTTCCTCCAATTATGAAAATGTATTACATCAATCCATTTTCTATGCTCTGTATAGTGCAGATAAATATCAATTATTTGACCTTTCACCTACAATAATTGCCAAGTGCCATCAATTTCTTCTTTGCCCACAGGTCCAGCCGACAAAATCTATAATTACAGCCAAGTGGCCTACAGAGATCTCCAAAACATAAAAAATGGCACAGCTCGTTCTTATGGTCCTGTAGGAAACCTGCCAACAGATGTGAGAGGTTCACACCTCATGAGACGAGACAAAGGAAACATTTATTAAGCTTATATGAATAATTTCATTTTCCTAATATGAAAAACCATAAGGGTGTTAAATAAATAATTTGTCGCTTACTGTGACATTTATATTCTGATTATTGATTTATTAAACCTTGAACACAAACCCGTTGTTTTAATCAACAGAACGATTACGTGTGGTCAAAAATCTAGTAATGTCAGAACAGCCTCGGTCATGGGTTTTTATATCCAAATAGATAGCCCTGTGAAGGACTGGTGAGCTCTTCATGGATTTTACTGTGGTATATGCACAATACTAGCTAGAATATATTGTAACAGAATCAAAATGATAAAGGGACTGTTTGTTATCTTGTTTTTACAACAGCAAATGCAGATGGTATAGTGTGCACATTTCTTGTACACATGGATTAATAATTATAAATTATTCAGCAACATGTTTTGGTTTTTTCTATTTTACTAGAAAAGCAACTGAGCCCTGCAAAAGGCCCTATTGTCCAACCAAATGAGATAGCAGGATGGGTTTCCTCTCACTGAAATTGAAGTCATAGCAGAGTTCAACCATCACTGATTGCCTCTGCCTGGGCTCTATACACAGATTTATCTGTATCAGACCTTACCGGTATGTGTTCCATGTTTCCAACTCCTGTTGCTGCTGATGGATATTTAGAAAAGAACAGATTAAAGAAACTACACTTACAAGCAAGGAAAAATTATGTTAAATTAATTATTCTCTTTAAATTACAAAAATGTTTTGTGTACAGTTTTTCCCACAGAAGATAAATCATCTTCATAATCATTTTATCAGAAGAGTCAAAATTCTTTGGAGAAATCCTTCTCCAAACATCCGATAGAGTCCAATGACAGCAGACATGGTGACTGTTTAATTTCTTAAAACATGCTTTATTTTTTTCCCTGGAATTTGTCAAATTCTTCATTCTCTTATAGTTTTATAAAGATACATTTAATTTATGGGAGAAACCAATCATGCACTCAATACATGCATGTCCAACTCCAGTCCTCGAGGGCCGATCTCTTGCATTATTTAGATCTGTCCCTGCCCCAACCCACCCATCCATCCATTTTCCTACACGCTTATCCCTGTTGGGGTCGCGGGGGGTGCTGTTGCCTATCTCCAGCTGTCAATGGGCGAGAGGCGGGGTACACCCTGGAAAGGTCGCCAGTCTATCGCAGAACCCTGCCCCAACCCATCTGATTCATATGAATGAGTTACCTTTTCAGTCTGTCATCAAGGACGGCATAGGCCTACTAATTAAAGATACAGTGAAGGATCTTCTTTTGGCTTCAGGTTCTAGGGGGGAGTACCTTATCTATTAGTTGTCCCACATGCCAATCATTGTGATGTGCTCACCTAACACCAATCTGTGTACTTGTTCCTCGCTAGATTCCTCTTGCTAAGCATGCACACTTCTAGTCTTAATGTATCCAGTTAGATTCGGAAAGATAAAAATGCAGGTAAAAATCTGAAAACTTGTGTTCGACATCTGATCTGGGTAGCTGATTCAAAGAGGATTTTACCTCCAAAAAAATGACTAAATTAGACATTTAGCTTATATCCATGGTTTCAGAGTAATACAAAAAATGTAAACTTGTAGGAACATTACAAACAGTATACAAGCATAATAGAGTGAAAAATGCAAACAAAAGCATTCATCCCCGCTGGTTTTCGAAAAGTGGGTCAGTCTCCTATCTGACTGGTTGAGGGAAGACCTTCATGATGGAATCTAAGGTTCGGTGTGAGGTCAAAGCCCAGCAGAGCTATTCGGCAGCACTGCTAGAGGTAGAGTCACGAAGGATTGCACCTAGATATGATAGTAAACTGGATAGCCTGAGAGCTTCACCAAATCTTCTGTATAAAAAATATGAAACACCCTTTTCTTTTTTACCAATTGCTTTTAAAGTTTTTATTTCTTGGACCACCAGGCCGTTTATGTGAACTGAGTTTACACAAATGCGATTAACCTCAAATGATATGTGCTCAATCAAGTAGACTGTGATACCACGGGAGAACAATAAAGTGTAATTTTCTGTTGTAACCCAACAACTGAACAATGAGGTAACAGCACTCTTCTTTCACTTTGTAGAGCGGCCATGACAATAAATTTCATTTTTCTGTGGTTTTGGGCTTACAATATAATCTGTTGTGCCCTGATGAAGCCATATGAATGTCAAGAGCGGGTACAAAAGGATGGTCAAAAATGGTCTGATCAGAAAACAGGTTATCTTTCTATATAATTCATATTATCCAATTAGAGGACATTATCAAGGAAACAGCCCTGCCCTTTGCCCAGGGCTCTGCTACCCTGCTGCCATGGACTGCGTATTTTGGTCCCACTGTGTGGATGATGAATCAGGTTAAAGCCTTTGGTCAGCTTGGCCTCCCCTGTGCAACATCCTGCAACACAAATATTCCACTATCCATAAAACTTTAACTTTGATTTGTGACAGAGAAAAAAGGTGTGGATGGAGGGGCATGTGGAGATAAGTTTGAGCAGTTTCCCAAATATGATTGTTGTTCAGAGTGAAGTCAACTAGATAGGGCCGCATAGCACTAGTATATCTTACCCTTTTATGGAGAATGGAATTCTGGCCCGCCAAAACAACCACCTACAAGAAGGTGACACTATATTTTTATATTCTTTGGAAATTTTACATATGCAGCAATATCAACTACATTAGTTTATACAGTGATGTCATGGTTCCTTTAACAACAGCTAAACATCTCTATTTCCACAACAAGATGGCTGGAAATGAGACAAAGTCAATTGGATCCACTGTTCCTGCCCATTGCGTGCTCCAGACGCAGAAACGAGAGCTTCTGTTAGAGAGAACTAGTTTGACACGACACCTGTGACCTGTGGAGTCAGTGTGCTGCTTACTGAAATACACATTCAGTCAGGGAGTCCACATGACAGATAAAAAAGTCAGGAATTAAAGCATGCTTTCTAATACAGCTCACTATTAACCTGGTAGTCATTGATGGGAGCAGCGTGTAGATTCTAGCTGCCGGAGTGTGATGCTAACCAACCAACAGGCACTAGTTGTACCCTAAAGACCCGCCCCTCTTCATTTGGATAATGAAGCAGAAATGCATGCAGAAAAGTAAAAAAAGGAGAGGAAGAAATAAATAGTGTTAAAGAAATTAATAGGGTAAAAAAGTACAAAGGAACAATAAAAAAGACAGTAAAGTGTAAAGGAGGTATGGGTGCATCAGTTCTTTTTTTACAGCTGTCAAACAGCTAATTGCATGAAAAAGTTATTTTTAGCATTTTTGACCAGATTTTAAAGACAACTGTCTGATTTTCACAAGGGATTTTCTTTAAACTTTATCCTCTTTCAGGTGCCATTTTAAGATATTCTCATGATTTACACATTATTAATGAATCTAAAATTCTTACCCTGTCTTGTAGCTGCAAGTTGAAATGGCATCAAAACCCAATTTAAAGGAAGACAACACAGATATGCATTCTTGTTATACAAGTGATTATTTGTCTAATCACTGTGAGGATAATTGGATGAACTGAGTTGGATTAGTCATAGTACCAGATGTCTTGATTTCCTGTTTTCAAGAGTGATGCTGATGTCACGACTAAATTAAAAATAAGTATTACAAGAGATGGATGATTTTGTTTTTCAGAATGTCTACCCCATCATCACCAAGATCAGTGTTACCAAGTATTTATATGCAGATGAATTCACTTTATCTATTCAGGGGAAAGCCAGTGCCTTTCTCCACCCTTCAAAAGGCAAGAGCCAGGGCACGACTTAAATAGGTCACCAGTCCATCAGGGAAACACAGAGACACATAGCATAAACATGCAGGTACATATTAAAACCTAAGGAGAGTTTAAAGGGACCACTTAACCTACATGGATGTTTATGAACAGTCAGAACAAGCCGAGATGCCTGGAGAGAACTATGTGATAGCATGACATTTGCAAGAAATGCATTAACAACATCTAGTGCTCAGTTTAATTCAGTTGATTCAATTTGACTTTGTTCAGTTCTGGTCAGGTGAGGTTCACATATTGAAGAAGCTAAATTCAGATCAGTTGAGTTAACAACTACTTTAACCTCAAAACAGCAAACCAGTAATTATTAAACTGATATGATATTAGGTGCTGTACAATCAGAAGTTGTCCCATGTCCAGTAAGAATCCCTTCTGATTTAAATACGTTTAAACAGACAGACTGATAGTGAATGGTAAATGGCTTTTAACCAGTCTGGCGACCTCCAAAGCGCTGCACACCACACTTTTAGTGTGAAGTGTCTTGCCCAAGGACACAACAACGGAGACAGTCAGAGCTGGGGATCAAACCACCAACCTGCCAATTGCAGGACAAACTCACTAACATCTGTGCCACCGTCACCCCAACATAGATAGATAGATAGATAGATAGATAGATAGATAGATAGATAGATAGATAGATAGATAGATAGATAGATAGATAGATAGATAGATAGATAGATAGATAGATAGATAGATAGATAGATAAGAAGGAAGGATTTGATTTCATACAGGATGAATAAAACAAACGCTACTTAAATACATTTTATTCTTCAAATTTTGTTTGGGGTGAGTTATTAAAATGCTCCAAAGGAAATTTGTCTCATAGAGTCAACCAATAAATTAATTGCATACATTCACTGATCAAGCTGTGTATTTGGTACACCTTGCGAGTAGTTCTGTTTTATTTTAAATTTAAACAGTGCTCATTGGACAGTCTGTTACTGGTATTCACTATGAATCATTAAAAAAAGACGACATAAAATCTAAACTTTAAACGTTTAGGTTTTTCAAAAGATGTAAAACATTTTTCCTCGTACAAAAATCTCCATTCAGTGTGGTAGGTACAAGGAGTTAGAAATCATCTCTTCTTTTTTTTTTTTTTTGAGGCAACTTGTCATTTATTAATTTTCTAAAAATAACTTTTAAACATTTCCTCTGCTTCCGTCATACATCCATTTTCTCTCCTTCAGCTGCTTTGAGCTTTCGCCTGGACTAATGATCCATATGCTGTATTATTTAATTTTAGATAATTTGCTAATTACTGAGCCGAGACTTTAAAGTTTTGATTACCTTTTCCCCCCACAGCTAGTTAATCTACCTTAGGACATTACAGACATGCTCTGTGAAAAAAATAAGCAAAGCCAAAGGGGCTTTTAGGCACAAGATCAGATGCATTAAACAGCATAAGACAGAAACAGTTTTTTAAAGTTTACATTTTATGTATTAGGGCTGGATGAAATAGAAAAAAGCATATCGATACATTAGAAATCATATTGATCGATATCGATAATTATCAAAACATTAAAGATATATTTTAATTGCAACCCTGGTCATTTTATACTGTTGTTTGATGATCTATTTTCAAATAAAAAACATACAAACACTGAATTTAAACTCAGCCCTTTATTCAACCAACTTTCTACCAAAACTGCAAGTTTTTAAAAAAGCAAAAAGAATGCGTGATCTGTGAACTCTTAGAAGGGGGCGGGGCTTAGGGACGGAGCGTTCCTGGGTCTGCATTTGTGATTGGTTGGGAGGAGGTAATGTCTGTAATATCAACCTACATGATAGGCTAAAAAGCAAAAGGAAGGACAAATGTTCTACTGAACTTTTTTGACCCTTTTTTCTATAGACAACACGTCTATCATTCAATATATATTGTTATTGAATTATTCTCAGTCCTTACTATGGATATGAAGTTCAAATCTGACAGTGCTAGACTTTTTGTTCTTTAATTTTTTTCTCACTCAAATTTTTTTAATATTAAACCAGACGTTATGATTTGCATTATGATTACCAAGAGTTCTTTCATTTTTTTTCATTTTCTTTCCTCTTTGGATATTGATATACACTTAAAAACACATTTACTTAAACAATCTCGAAATCTAAAGAGTGCCATGGTTTTAGAAGCTTCTGACTGGAACTTTTTGAGTTAAATATTGGTGAACACGTGGATGTATTTTAAGGCAGAACCACAGACACACATGTCCTGTGGTGTAATGAAACTAAAATCGAAGTGTTTGATCATAAAGATCATAACATTTAGAGAAAAAGGGGGTTTCTTGTATCCTCAAGCCTGAGAACACCTTTCCAACTGTGAAAGGGATGGCAGCATTATGCCGTGAGGTTGAATTGATGCAGGAGGAACAGGTACACTTTAATAAAAATAGATGGCATAATAAGTCAAGGATGTTACAGGGAAATATTGAAACGACATCTTCAGACATTCGCCAGGGAGCTAAAGTTAGGGCAAAAATACGTCTTCCAACTCAACAATGATCTTAATAATACTGCCAATGTAGTTACAAAGTGGCTTAAAGATTACAAAGGAAGTGTTTGGGAATAGCCATCAGAAACTCCTGACCTGAACATTTGAAAATGGGTCTGCAAATGTGTTGCAGTTACTAGTGTCATGTGTGCAGGAAGGGGTCAAGATTTCAACAATTGAGAGAAACTTGTGGATGAAAACCTTCTGAATTTGAAGAGGTGAAAGGAAATATTTTTCTGATGTTTAGAACAGAATAATTTTGGGCATTGTAACTGACCAAAAATAGAGCATGTAATTTAAACTGTATAAGGAAAGAATTTTAGGAAGCCTGATTGCAAAATAAAAGTGTCATATCCTCAGGGCTGCATGCAGGTTGGGTGTACTCTTGCCATTTTCTGTCCAGAAGATAAAGCGCAGCTGTAACATAGTAAAAAGGTCTGCGGGAACAGTTTAGATATATCCTGCAAATTGGGATGAAAGCTCCATCTGCTGTTTGATAGTAGTATGAGTAGCAAGGGGTTCTGGGTAATCCTCAGAGCAACCACTGCACTGCATTGAGAGAGAGAGAGAGACTTTAATTGTGTTGTGAGGGGGATCCTGAAAATCTTTCATTCTTCAAAGCGGAGCACAACAGAAAAGGTTTGAGAACCTCTGCATTACGAGATGTGATCAGCGGGCGACTCTCCACATCTGTAGCCCGTCAAGGCCAATCAGGAGAAGCTTAAAAGGAGAAGATTCCCCTGAAATAGATGTTTGATTGTTCCTACTCACAGAATAGTAATCAGGCCTCCCATCCCTGCTCATGATCTTCCTGTGTCCTTTTGCTTACCTCCTTGTTCCCTCACTTGCAGCTACTCTTGTCTCCCGTCCCTGGCTCCCTTCAGGATTTCTGTCCCCTACCTCCTAGTCCTCTGAGTCCTTGGAAGAACTGCCTCTGGAACTATCCCTCCAACAATCTCCTCACTGCTCCCTTGGCTGCTCCCCTCCATACTCCACCAAAATCACTCACATGCCTTTCCACCCTCCAACACTCCACCGCCATCACCACCTCTTTCTGAAAAACAAAGGATCCTTACAAACCCACACCGCTCACCACAATCTGCCAACCTCAGCCTCTGTGGATGTACTCACCCCCCTCTTGGAGTCTCAAAGAAAAATGCACTTACCTGTTAGTGTCAATAAACCATTTAAAGCTTCTTCAGACATCCAGAGTTGTTGTCTGGGCAGGAGTCTCATTAAACAACAGTATGACAAAAAGGGAAGAGGAGGGTCACAGTGAGAACAGAATACAATCACCCAAACTTAGGACAGGAAGATGTAGAAGCTTATCAAAATAAGAAAAAAGAAAGACCTACAGCAACATTTGAGGCTCAGATTGGGCTCACTGCCCTGTGTTTTGTCATCAAATAATTTCTGATATAAACATAAATGTTACTGTCAGTCATACAACAGTGGATCTGCTTATTGCAGACGCTTGTTTTTTTCACATCCATAATAATGTTTATGTATTTTTTCAATTGTTTATTGTAATCCCTTCTATTTTTTTCCAAGTGTAATTGGGTGAAGGCAAAGGCAAAAGATATTTGAATATTATTGGGATTTTTTGTTCAGGTTTATTGGACTTCTGCAGATAGACTGGGGCAGTCCTTGTTAGAAACAGGTGGCTGAGAAAACAGAGAAAATGATCAGCCAGGCTGAACACATCCTCTCAGTGGAATCCCTCATGTTTCCATCAGCCTGATGGTACGGTACATTGTGCCCAAAACAAACAGCAACCGGATTCTCAAGCATCTCATTCCTCCTAGTATTAGGCTTACTGAAGGGTGACATTTCTTATTCTAAATAGATTTTTTTTACTGACACACAGTTTTATAACATATTTGTTATAAAACAAATATGTTTCATCTGTGCCATTCTAATATCTACCAGTTCTGCACATTTGGAGAATGAAAATTTTCTCCATTATTCTATTCAGAATTGCTTAGACTCCGTCTGACTGAATGTCAGTGAAAAGTCTGTAAAGACTGAAAGTCTGTGAGCCTCAGTCAGCCAGTTTTGTTATAGTGTATCAATTAAATTTAGGTCTGGACTTTGACTGGGCTCTGGCTGTTTGTTCAGGATCGTCCTGCTGGAAGGTGAACCCTTTAGCAGCCTTTAATAAACCTTTCAGGATTATTCTCCATTAAGCTCCATCCATCTTCCCATCAACTCCGACCAGTAGCCCTGCTAAAGAAAAGCATCTCATGATGTTGCCACCAATACGTCTCACCGTGAGGCTGGTGGGTTCAGGTTAATGTACTGTTTGTATTCTAATACATAAAGCGTATCCCAAAGAGTTCAATTTTGATCTGTGCTGCTGAGGGCATCTTCTTCCTCATGTTCAATGTGACACATGGCTTTAAGCAAACTTTAGAAGAACATTTTCTTGTTTCTGTATAGTAGCTTTTATCTTACTACTCTTCTGTCAAGACAAGGTTTGTGGAGTGCAGAACTAACAGCTGTCCAGTGACAAAGTCCCCACTGTCAAACATGGTGGTGGGAGGATCATGCTGAGGGGGTGCTTCTCTTCAGCAGGGAATGGGAACATGGTCAGAGTTGATGGGAAGATGGATGGAGCCGAACTTTGAAGAAACCCTGTTGGAGTCTGGGGCGGAGGTTCACCTCGTTCACAACGACTATAAACATAAAGCCAGGCCAATGTTGGATGGTTTAAAACAGAACATTCATGTGAAAATGGCAAGCAACTTCTGAATGGTCCCAATCGAGAATCTCTGGCAAGACCAGAAAACGGCTGTTCTCAAACGCTGTCCTTCTAATTTGACTGAGCTTGAGCTGTTTTGCAAAGACAAATGGGGGAAAAAAAACTTCAGTCACTATATGTGCAAAGCTGGTAGAGATATACCCTAAAAGACCTGCAGCTGTAACCGCAGCAAAAGGTGATTTCACAAAGTATTGACTCAGAGGGGCTGAATACACAATTCCCTTTTCAGTTTCTGATTTATAAAACAGGAGAACTCATGCATAACATTATTTCTACTTCGCAGCTGTATACCACCTTTTGTTGGCCTTTTACAAAAAAATTCCAATAACATATACTTATGTTTGAGGTTGTAATGTGACAATATGTGAAAATGTTCAAGGGGTACGAATGGGGTAGCTACTGTAGAAGCCCCTCGTGTCTCCCTCTCTCACCTCGAGAGGCATCAGGTGGAACTGAATAACCTGGACCTGGAGCTTTGAAACCTCCAGCAAAAAGCTAATATGAGATGCTTCTTTTAAACGTCCACATGTTGGAATTCATAACAGTTGAAGACTGGCAGGAAAAAAGTCAAATAGAAAAGAAATGTGGAGGAAGTTCATTTAACTAAATTGAACATTCTTGATGGAAGTTAACTAACCATTTCAGTTTTTCTCCACAAATTCTCATGACGCATTAATCAAATATGAAACAAGGGAACATAAGGTGACATATAAAAAAAAGTATTAGCCCCTTTGCAAACTGCTTCCGTTTTATAATTTTAGAAAATCAGCAAAAAAACAGGCAGTTTTTTGGTTTAGGTGTTTTTATATTGACATAATTGGAAGTGCACTTGCTTCAACATAGCTTTCATTCTTTCAGCTAAATTTGAATGAAAAATGTGCTTATTTTGCACAATTTTACTCTCTAAACTTTACATCTGTGAAGTAAGCTGTAAGGATAACTCTCAAATAGACATGTATGTTATCAGGTTGAATATGGATTTTTTTTTTTTTTTATAATAGAGTTTGTCAGAATATATACAAGCTGATGTCATTATAAAAGCAGTATTAAGGTATTGTTTGTGGTTTATTGTTAGCTTTGATCTGTCTTATAGTGCCCTCTTGTGACCAGTCTCTATTCTTTCATCTTTCTCTGTAACAAACAAAAGCCTAAACCTTCTTTCCACCTTTTTTATCTTATTTAAAGAGGTTGTCCTTATTCCAAATATAAGTAATGGTAATACTAATTTTTTTTGTGTATGTTATCTTTCTCTATCCATCCTTTTTCCATGTCCACTTGTAAATGCAGGACACGTGGATTTTCCAGCAGTTGCTGGGAAAGGCAGGTTACACCCTGGACAGGTCGCCAGTCCATCACAGGGAAACATAGAGACACACAGGGCAAACAACCATGCATGCACACACTCACACCTAAGGGCAGCTTAGAGTAACCAATAAACCTAAGTCTTTCTGAATCGGTGAATTAATGTTCCTATTTTAGCATGCAGTCAGTCTACTTAATAGGTGTGAACACATTAGCAGAATTCAGTTTCTGAAGTCTCTGAAAAACCACAGGACCCACCATCATGGATGTTTTAGGTGTTTCCCTGCCTCCACACACCTGACTTAAATAAATAAGGGATGAACAGGCCTCTGCTGCCCTTGCATGGCTACAGAGGAGTTAATGCAATCCTTTGATTCAGGAGTGGTGGAGCAGAGACACATTTAAATCATGCAGGACAGTGGGTCCTGAGGACCAGGGTTGAAGACTTCTGATCGAAAACGTATATATTTAAGATTTTACAGAGATCTTAAAACCAAACCCGATCCATTCACAGCTGCGTACTACTGATAAATCATCCATCCATCTATCTGTAATTGTGAAACAATGTCGAGTGAATAATTAACCAAAAATTGTTTTAGGACTGCTGGAGGAAGCAATAGTACCAGGAAAGAACCCATGCATGCACAAGGAAAACATGTAAAGTCAACATATTTGAACTCATGAACTATTTATGATTATATTTATGATTATACTTATGTTTATGATTATACTATTATTTACAGCTAAGCAACAGCACTGACGGTAGCTCCACCATCAGCCTCCAATGCTACTGGTTAATTTCTAAAAAGATGACATTAAGAAAACCTTGAATAATGCTGTCGCTGTAGGAAATAACATACAGTCCCAAACTCATCAAACAGCATCAAAATAGAAATACACGCTACTTTCCTGATAATTTAAGTCTATAGTTGTCTATGATCCTATTGTCTGATTACAGCCTTTGTCATGAATTAAATCGGCTAAGGTATAAGTGATGTAAAAGCCACTGTAGGCTGTGAAATCCATCCACATTGACAGTCTAATCTTCACTATATTGTTTACAATTTTAAAGTTTTGCATTGCTTCATATGGCCTGCTTTTCACCAGCATTTATTTATTTTTTGTAACCCATTTGAAATACACAAGAGACAATATGAAGTGTGATATGAAAAACATTTCCTGATAAAAAATGCTATGCTTGTTTTCACACCACATACGACAAACATGAAAAATAAGAATCAAATTTGATTTATTTGTACAACGTATACGTTTAAAACAATGTATTACAACCCATGAAACTTAACTTAATCGTTTCAGTTATAAATTAGGTGGAAGCTATTTAGTCTTACTCTGCTGCGTGGACTCTACGAATGCACTTTGTGAAATCAACGTTAGTTTATTTCTTTATCATATTGACTTGATGTGTCCTACTTTTACACAACCTTAGACATCAGTTCTTTCACTGTAGATACACTTCATGTATTTTAATGGCATTTTTCTGTGACATTTCTCTCTGATCTTTCAATTCCCTTGAATTTCATTGTTGCTGAGCCTGCTTCTGCTGGGACTCCAGAGAAAAGCCTTTGTGTTCAATATGCCGGCCAGTTTACTGTTAAAAGGCTGATAAAACTGACTGAGGAGGTTCCTGGTGGCTGGAAGCATGGGACCAAGGCTCCTGTCTTTTGCCCGGCGCGTGTTGGACATGGGACGTTTAGTCAGTGCTGCCTCCACCTGCTCTGACAGAGGACCTGCGGGGAAAGTGGAGAAACAAATGAGTGATATCTAACAAGAGAAATACAAGCTTTCTGAGACAGCTTCCAAGATTGTTGGATTGCACGTACCCACACTGAGAAAATCAAAAACTTTCTTGATTGTCTTTTTAAGGTCGGCTGCGTAGTCCTCCAGTCGAAGAACTAGAATCTGCTCCCTTTGGAAAATGCTCAGCCAGTCCAGAACAAAGACAAAGTACATTCCCAGAGTCAGTCTCACCTGTGAGCAAAAACCAACACAATAAATCTCCAAAAGTGGGGTGGTTTTGTCAGAGATAAACAAGCAATAAGTAATAGTGACACCTAGTGTTTCAAATAGGAACAACAAAATGAGAATCATTTAGGTTGATTTTACAGTCAATTTCTTACTTATAGCTCCTTTAAATTATAATTTAAACTTGGCTTTAAGAAGACTTCTGATCCTAAACAATTATTTTAATTCAAAGCCGAGCTTAACAGAACTAGAGGATAAAGTATCAGTGCAGCTTAAGTTGTGTCTTTGCTCCACACCTGCAAAATTAAAAATGCATCAATGCAGAATTGCTGCACTGTGTGACATCTTTCAATACAATAATCCGAGGCATTCTGGGTTGGTTTGTGTCCGTGCTTCAAAGTCCGACCTGCGGCTGTAGACCCTTTTATGTAGTTTATGTAAATGTGTTTTTATATAATTTACGTAATCTGATAAAGAAAAATAAAATTGGGATGTTTCTCACAAAAAAATGTAGAAAAGTACAAAATGTATTAAACCCTCTCTGTTTTAGGTTCCTTTTAGCCAGCTAATCCAACATATTCTCACATCCTTCTCGTCATATATGGACACTTGGTCAAGCTCCCCCAGTGTCAGAAGTGTGTGAGAATGTGTTGTTTTGTTGTTGTTTTTTATATTGTATTTATTTATTTTTGGGTAAGGGGGGGGGGGGGGCATTAGGCTCACAATGCTGTGAGCCTAATGCGGCATATTGGCCAGTCATCATCACTGGCTAGGAAATTTATGACTCCTGAAACCATATTCCCACCTAATTCTCCCAACTGCAAGATCTTCCTGCAGTGCATCCACCATGCAGCATTAAACATGACTGTGTTTGACTGTTTACAGCAATTAAAGTAACTGCCTCACACCTTTTCACAATGGATCGGTTAATCTGTGGGACACGTCACCCTGATGATCATCGGGGAGAGAACTGTGATGGTATAAAAGCCTGTATTGCTGACTTTTGTTTAAGATTTAAGGTGGCTTTTGGACATTTTTTTTTATTTATTTCAAAGGTCCTTATGCATAGCTATGTGAATAACACAGGGGTTTTGAATGCTTATGATAAAGTCAACCTATGCCTAAAGTCAGATATGGAGTAAAATTGAACGTCTGAGAAAAATCATGATGCTGCTTGGTGACAATTCATCACTTTACCATCAGTGGCGGCAATTTCCCCAGTCTCCAAAATGAGCGTGGGTCAGAGTTGCAGTGAGGGCCGAACATTTTCCTGTCAACTTTTTATTTATTTTTTTAATTTTTACACATCTCAACGTTCGTGTGGAAAGTGACGTACACAAGTTTCAGGCCCCATTTTGTGCATACGCAAGCTGTATAAAAGAGACCCCAGATCTTTAACTTCCTCTCCTCTTGCTCGATTGCAGCATTCCCAGGATCTTCACAATATTTTGTCTTTGTTCTGGGGTTGATTTACACATTTTACATCAAACCCATATTCACCTCTATGACACTGAACTCATCACCTTCCTGGATGGTATGATGGTGAACATTTCTGAAGGGTTTGTACATGCTCATGATTGTTTGGACAAATTAATGTGACTGTTTAGGCAGAATCTGACCTGGGCTTTTGAATTCTTGAAAAACACAGTAAGCGCACAGTATGTCAACTTCTAAATTTGAATAAAGTAATAAAAATTCTCTAGAAAAATTACCTTTCTTTTAATTCTGGCATTTCTCAAACAGAAGTAATGTTGGTCATTTTAACTTGAGTAATATGGGAAACATTTTCTGTGATTTAATGACAGAGAGGAACAAAGGGTTGTGTGTCTTTTTATGATGCATATGTAAACTAAAGTGCCATCAAAGTGATGTACAATACAATAACACTAAACAAAACAAGAGAACCATGAGGGATAATATAGATGTGTAAAAACAACTTCCAAGCAATCGTTTTAAAAAATGTAATATTAAATATTAATGTAAAAATAAATATGTATTTTGATTCAGCTTGGATAGCAAACTCAAGACATTAGATCTTAAAAGAGATGCTATGATGAGATAGAAATGTATGCTAATACTGTAATATTTTATTTTCAAAAAAGAAAAAGGTTGTTGTGCAATTCAAAACTCCAGTAAGATCAAAATATCTATGCAAACATTTCTCTCTGATTTTTTGCATGTAGTGCACAGGTTCCAAGGTTTAAGTTTATTGGCATACTTAAAGGTCTTTAGATTAGAAAAGTCATAAATGCCATCAAAAACAAAAAATCCTAAATAAGCCAAGAGGCACGTAAGAAATACATTTAATGTAAACAGAGAGAGAAAATGCTTCAAGTTGGTAGAAACAACTCAGTTCTAATTTGTCACTTATTTGTGTAATGGACATTTAAAAACCATTAAAGTCCTTCTTGCGTCACTAAAATAAATATTTAATCCTTGTTTACTTGCTAGTATTGGTAAATAAAAGAACAGGGCCTTAATCCATATGTCCTCCAGAGGTCACTAGAACATCCAAAAGTGACATAAGTGACCTTATGATTGTTTTGAAATGCAGCAAATATTGTTTATCACTGACCATTCAGGACTGAAAAAGGAGAAACCAACAGATGCATTTTATGAGTCTAATCAAAAATATTTTTCCTTTCACAACAAGAATTGCTTCGTCATAGCTCTAATTCTTCTGCAATTAGAGTCATCTAAAACTTCTCTGAAGCCTCAATTACACCACGGAATACATATAAAGTATAAATGATTCTCAACTTGTATTTTCTTTCATAAGTTGCAAAGCAGAGAGAGGCAGATATTAAAATGTTGTTTTTTTTTAGAAAAATACTACAACATGAGCAAAGCTGTAAAAGGAAGTGAAGATTATCAGACATCAAAAAAAGGGATGCAACCTTCAAACTCACCGGCATGGTGTTGAAAAGGCTGGTGTTATACACGCATGATCGCAGTGACTTCTCAGAGAGACAGGACTGAAACAACTGGACTGACTCGACAACCTTCTGATGAAAATCCTCTGCAGACTTGTTGGCCAAGGTAAAGTACAAGTAGTCGGAGTAAAGCCTGGGGAGAGGATAAGCCGGATTCTAAGCAAGTAGGACATTAATACGTACTGGATGCAAGACCAGTTCTCACTCTGAACAAGTGTTGTTGTTTTTTGTTTGTTTCTTTTGCAACAATCACTCATGACAGAAAGGCTTTGTAGTTTGGAAGGAGTTTGTTTTTACCTCTCTACTGGATCCCTGAGCATTATGATGATCTTGGCACCAGGTTGGACTGCATGGATAAAGTCCTGAGCCAGGAAAGGAGGTTCTATTTCCTCCTCGTTTTCATGGAGATAGCTCCAGGCTTGATTATCCCACATAGTGGATGCACTGGCTTCCCCTGTGGATAACATCACAAAAAAGTTAAATAACAGCAGATTTTAAAGGCATTTCAGTAAAATGCAGTTAACTTCTATTTCTGTCAATTCCTTGCAAAACGATAAGTAAAAGCTCAAATACTCAAATTACTGCTAATCAATTCAGTTACAATAACGAGAAAAGCCAAGTATACTGTTCCAGTGAAGAACCACTTTTAGCAGCATTTACATGAAAGCAGACATTTTTTGTATGACATCATTAGTCTCTTAAATACAGGGCTTTGCAAAAGTATTACCCCCAAATTGGTATAGTTCATGCTCTGTTGCCTCACAACCTGAAATTAAAATGGATTGTTTGAGAGTCTGCAGCATTTCATTCACAGAACATGCCTCCAATTTAGAAGATGTATTATTTTACCTATACCCCTTTCCTAAAAATGTGTACATTGTAGAGTCACCTTTGCCAGCAATAGCAGCTGCAACTGGCTTTGGATCCGCCTCTATTAGCTCGCCACGTATTGCCACTGGGACTATTGGCCATTCCTAAAGACAAAACTCCTCCAGCTCCTTCATGTTGGATGGTTTTTGCTTGTGAACAACAATCTTCGAGTCCAGCCAAAGATGCTCAATTGGATTAAGGTCTCAATTTTGATTAGGCCATCCCAACACTTTGTTGGGATGGCCAACAAAGTTTAATGTTTTCCATTAATCCATTTGACTGTTGCTTTTGCAGTATGTTTTTGGTCATTGTTGCTTGACGTTGAACCTCCGTCCTCGTCTAAAATCCCAGACGGACTGACATAGGTTTTACTCAAGAAAATCCCTGTCTTTAGCACCATACATCTTTTACTTGACTGGGATCAGTTTATCAGTCACAGCTGCTGGAAAGCATCCCCACAGCATAATGCTGCTACCACCATGTTTCAATAGGCATAAAAAAATCACAAAGTAAACCATTTTTGCCCAACAATTGTAGGGCGAGGTAAAAATATAGTATATGTAACAAAATCTATCGAGATCTACAAACTGATTTTTAAGCTTAAAGAAGTGTGAAATATTACATTAAATAATAAATGTTGTATATATATATATCTATAAGGGCTGCACAGGGATGCAATGGGTAGCACTGTTGCCTTGCAGCAAGAAGGTTCTGGGTTCAAATCCAACTCTGGGTCTTTCTGCATGGAGTTTGCATGTTCTCCCTGTGCATGCGTGGGTTCTCTCCAGGCACTCCGGCTTCCTCCCACAGTCCAAAAAACATGACTGTTAGGTTAATTGGCATCTCTAAATTGTCCTTAGGTGTGAGTGTGTGCATGAATGGTTGTTTGTCCTGTTTGTCTCTGTGTTGCCCTGCAACAGACTGGCGACCTGTCCAGGGTGTACCCTGCCTCTCGCCCATTGAACGCTGGAGATAGGCACCAGCAACCCCCGTGACCCCATGAGGGATTAAGTGGGTCAGAAGATGGATGGATATATATATATATATATATATATATATATATATATATATATATATATATATATATATATATATATATATATTTATTTATTTATTTATTTATTTTTATCAGAAGACTAGCAATAATCTCTTGCTGGTTGAACAAACGTAAGCGCTGCAAAAACTAAACTAAAAGTACGTAAAATGAAATTAGTGTATTTGTCTTTAATATGAGCAGGTAAATAAAAGGATCTGCCAATGGAATGAGTATTTTGACCCCAAAATAAGATAATTAGATATACTGCACTGAAAATAAGATGATGGAGATGAGTTGTTCCTATTTAAAGTGAAAAAATATTATTCCATTGACAAATCATTTTATTTACCTGCTCAAATCAAGGACAAAAACATAAATTTCAATAAAAGTTTACTTATTTTCAGTTCCACATTTGTAGTGAATTATCAGTCTTTGTGTTAAAGTAATCACAAAAACATATTAGAAAAATGTTAGTCTTCTCGCATTTAAATGTAAGAAAGAAACTTCTTCATCTCCAAAAGAGTGAACATTTTGAAAATATGTTAATCTTAATGTTTTAAAATATTTTTTTCAAAGCTAGGCAGCTACTGCTGAAATTGAGAGTGAAATAAATTTTAAGCAAATGGATGAGCTCTAATGCAATCTTTTAAAAGCCGATATAATAAACACTACGCTTTCCACCATTACCTTCAACAAACGTGCTCTCACTTGTCAAATCAATTTAGTGTCATGTCTCCCACTCTCCTAGTATATTCACTCAGTTTTTGTCTTACATTCTCTTTTCTGGTGCTTCTGCTCTGCATTTTTATTTTTTGTGAAAAACATTCAAATGCACAGCCAGTTGGAGCTATCTTCCCTTATATTTTGTTCTTTAGGTTTAATTTTTTTTCATTCAGAGTTTCAAGTGAAGTCAATAGTTTGGAATAAATGTGCCTCACAAATAAACTCATTTGTTAGAAAACAACTATCAAGAAACTTCATTTAAAATATTGCCACGAAATGGCGTTTCGGCAGCTTTAAACTCCTAATATATGAAAGACAATGAGAATCATCAACTTTTCTTCATTCACACATTGTGACCCCACCCATACACACACACCCACCCACACACCTACCCACACAAACACACGCACACACACAGACACACACATTTTCACCTGTTATAATTTGAAGTGCACGGTGCTGTCCAGATGAATTTCCACTGATTCCTTCTTGGATGTTTATGGCTGTCAAGTCAAACAGATCCAAATAATCCTCTATCGGAAAACGCTCCTGGAAGCCTCTTTTGAAGCGGATATAGCCTGCAGAAGGAAATTTAAAACAGGCCTCATTATAAGCTCATTAAGGACTTGCTTTGCCAAAGAATGTCTTATATGGACAAACCAAGCTTTATTTATTGCAATTCTCAAATGGACACCGGTGAATAGTGGCATTTGCATGCACATACAATAGTTCAATTTAATTTCCCGCTGTGGTTACACACACTAAAAATGTTCAAATGACCACAAGATAGTATTAGAAATTTTCTCAACAACATGCAGAACTTCCTGCCAGAGACTCAAGGTTAAAACTTTTCAAGGAAACAAATTAATGGAACCGTTTTATGCAAAGTAGATACACGAGGGCTTACTTAAACCACAAGAATATTTAACCTTTTTTTAAATGCTATATTTATGCTTATAATTTTTCTATTTATTTTAGTTTTTGTTGGGCTTCCCACTCTGTAGAGTTTTTCTTTGACAGTAAAATGCAGCCAAATAAAAAGGAAAGCTGGCTCAATTGTAATATTATTAAAGGATTCAAGAAGAGTAAAAGTAAATGTTGGGGAAAATCAGTCCAAAAATTGAATCAGCAAAGGTTCATTTACTTCTTGTGTTTCATATTTAAAGTTTGTTTAAATTAATTTCAAACTGCGTTTTGCTGCATTTTCAAAGGCTGTTTTTCAATATTGAAGTCCAGAGCTCAGGCAGAGGGCTGGATTAGCAGTCAGGGTAACCATGTGTTTTACTTATATATCATCAGACCCCTTCAACCTTTTACAAATTGTCCCACATTAGAGCCTAGAACTTTTTTCTTTTTTTATTGGGGTTTAATTTGAAAGAACAACACAAGCAGCATTACACAGAACAGAGAAGGTAGAGTGAAGTTATATAAACTTAAATCCCAACCTCTAAGTAGTTCATGGAGAACTGTTCAATCCATCATCTGGAAATGGGAGTAGTAACACATTACAGTCCACCTAAACTGACAGGCATGGCCAAGAAGAGCATTAATCAGAGAAGCTGCCAAGAGGCCATTGATGTTGGGCGCTGTCATGGGAGAAGCCGAATGGACTGAACTGCACCAGAGAAAAAAAGACACAAAATAAACTCCTAGTATGCACAGTGTGAACCTATTTTATGGTAACTTCCAGGAAATGTAATATTCTAGGTTCTGTTTTGGTTTGTTTACTCTCCTGCCTTAGGTTCTCTGGCTGCTTTGAGTTTTGTCTTGTCTAGGTTCCTGTTTTGCTTGTTTACAGTTAGTTTATCCTGTTTTGGTCACCTGTGTTAGTCTTGGCTTTATCTTCTGTTTTAGTTTTATACTTCGGGGTTGTTTTGTTTCTTATAAGGTCTGGTGTAGTTTGTTTCTGTCCACTTGTCCTCTCAGCTTTTTAGGTTTGGTTCTTCTTCTTCTTCTTCTATTGTTTTATGGCGGTTGGCAAACAACTTTTGGTGCATTACCGTCACCAACTGAAATGGAGTGTGAATCGGGATGACCTACTCTAATATCCTACTACTATAAATAATAAAAATAAATAAATAAATAACTAAATCCGTTTTATCAAATTAGTCTTTTTAAGATATCTTAATAATAAAGAATAACCCTCTGATTTGGTGTTCATATCTAAAAGATATTTTATGTTTAACTTTAATTTACTGTTTTGTAATCTATTTACCAATTCATTTCTCTCAATATGATATTTACTACAAAATAATATAACGTGCTCCACTGTTTCTTCAACAAAACAAAAATCACACTTTCCTGTATCATGAATCCCCATTTTAAATAATGTGCTATTTAACCCTGTATGTCCAAATCGTAATCTTGACATTACTGTTTCTTCCCTTCTATTCCTTGATGTCATCCTCATTAATCCTACTTTTCTTTGAATATTATAAAACCATCTTCCAGTTCTTTCTTCTTCCCACTGTTTCTGCCACCTTGCTCTAATCCTTTTCTTAATTACTGATTTTATTTCACCTTTACTAAATGGAATTATTATATCAATTAAACTTTAGGTTTGGTTTCTGGTCTGTTCTTGTTTTGAGCTTCAGCACTGATGTCTGGTCTAATTACTTACTCTGCACACCTGCCTAACTCCACCCCTGCTGCAATCACCTCTCACCAGTTTCACCTGCCTCCACCTCCATATATACTGTTGAGACCAGACATCAGTGCCAGGTCGTCTTGTTGGTCTTGTCATGTTTTTGGGTGAGTCAATCCTGATCTGATGTTTGTTTTTGGAATTTTGACCAAGTTTTTCCCTTCCAGAGAACCTGAGTTATTTTGTCATGTTACCAGTCAGTTTCTGTTCCTATGAGGTTCTGGATGTTTTTTATTAGTCTTTTTGATTATTCAGTCCTTTTTTGCATTGCTCTGCTTTTTGTTAAATAAATCCCTTTTTTAAGAACCTCTGCTGGTCTGGCTGAATTCTGGGTCCGCTGCCGTGATTCATTACAGGAAAGGAGAAGTCACAACTGGAATCCCCTTGATGTCAAAGAGGTATAAAAGCATAAGCCGAGCAGGTTACTCTCTCTTTGGCTGCAGTTTGCCACAGGTCGCATCGGGGACCGCAGGCACCTGGACATCTTGATCTTGCTCGAGTAAAAGGCCGCGTCGAAAGAAACCTTGGATCCAAAGTACGTTCTGCTGTTTGTGTACCCTGGTAAAAAATAAGACTAGACACCCAAAACAGGATCAGGAGGAAGTATTTTCTGAATTCCTGCAGAAAAGAGTCTGAAAGAATGATATATTCCTCTAGAAGGAACAACGTCTTTAAGTATGTCGACTAGGGCTGGACAATAATTCAACAACAATATATATATATATATATATATATATATATATATATATATATATATATATATATATATATATATATATATATATATATATATATATATATATCAATTCGGGTCGAAAAAAGTTCAGTAGAAGAACAGTTTTTCTTCCTTTTACTTTCTAGCCTATCGTGTAGGTTAATATTACAGTCATCACATCCTCCCGTCCAATCACAAACGCAGACCCAGGAACACTCTGTCACCAAGCTCCACCCCTTTCAAAGAGTTCAGAGAGCATATGATCTTTTTTTCATCTTCTAAAACTTGAAGTTTTGGGGAAAAGTTGGTTTAAAGGTATATAGCTACAATATATGCTTATATAAAAAAAAAGACCAAAATCCATTTGATTATGATAAAATAAGGTGTGTTGATAGTCCTTTTTGAGCCAAATAAAACCCCAGCACCGTGCGTGATGAGCAGATATACACAGACATGGCGCCACCTACCAACAGTACCACAGAACTATCATAAAGCCATTTGGCGACTAATAAGTCAAAATTAAATAATGAACCAAGACTGACCCTCTGGAATGCCTTGTGGTAAAGCGATAGCTCGGCGTGATCAAAGACCGACTGTTATTAATTAAATAAAGAATCAATGGATTAAGAATCCATTGTCCAAAAGGTTATTTTTTTCTAATTTAGCCATTTATTTTTTTTATTTTTTGTATTTCTTATTTTCCCTTCTGCTTTGCATTGTGAACTGTTGTATGAACAGTTCACAATTTGTCCTTGGTTCTTAAACACACATATTCATACTGAACTGTGATATCATAGCATAGATTTATTTATTTCAGTTTTATTCTCTTTAGGTTTTCCCCCCGTAGTTTATTAGTTTTCCTTATTTCTTCCATTTTTACCTCATTTAGTTAAATGTTACAATCCTAGTTAAAGAGTTTTAACTTGAAGTTGAAGTATTCCATTAACATATTCTTGTATTTTGAGAGAAGTTCTTTGTGTTTATCAGTATATGTGTGTAGAGCTTGCTGCTTGAAAATGCCATTATATAGAATAACGCCTGTAATATCAAGATTTTATGGTATGGATCTCCCACAGTGTGACATGAGTTGTTTATGATTTTAGAAACTGCACACTTGCAAATGTTCACATCACATTCCCAGATCCGGATCCTTTTATCCTTACCAAAACGTTTCCTGGTCCACCAGTGCGGCTCCTTTATGGTGTTAAATTTAACCTCTGGAAGCATCAAGAGTCTGTGAAACAAGTCTGTTGTGCCACACTTTGGTTGGCCTATAATGTAAAAGTATGGCAAGCAGCGCAGGCGAAAAAGTTTCCCGTCTATGCTGCACACGTTCTGACGGAATCTGGCCCTCATGTGGTCGCACACGTTCTTGAAACGTTTTGAGCGTAGACTGAAGCGGTTGTTCTTGTATGGGTCCATGCCGATATCACCAGAGACCTCCTCATACCAGCAGGGGCTCTTGATGTTGGGAAGGAAATGGCGAGGAATCACTGAAAATAACTAAAAAAAAAAAAAAAAAACACATTAAAAATATGTAATGCAGAATAAGGGCAAAACAAAGGCTTCTGTTTGAACAGGTGTCCATCCTCCATGGCAGGTACTGGTTTTCTGTTACACCTGAGGTCATTTCACACTGTTGTATTGTATTACCTGTTGGCTTAAGTTTCGAGTTCTGTGATTAAACATGTCAAAACATCAGTCATTTATAATTAAAGGTGATATTATAGGATTCTGTGGTTTTACACCTGATGAATCATCTCCTACTAGGCACGCTGTTTTTCACTTTGATACGTGTCTGACACATAACAGTAACTGACATTTATCTTTATGACTCACACGTGTTGCAACATCTTATAAAAAGCACTGCAATGGTGTGGGCTGTAAAAGGAAACCTATAATGAGGCCATAATGAGCAGAACAGCATTAGCATATTATACCAGAGGTTATTACAGGTAGGCCTAGAGCAATACTTAGAGAGAGTTTGTGCCTTAGAAAAACAGGTCATTATAAGCTTCACCAAAAATGTATTTACTGCAGGGATTGTTCCTTGGTGAAGCTGCTGCAGAGTATTTCTTCACTGCTGTGATCTACTGAATGCTTGGTAGTGTTCCTTGCAAAAGAATCCGTACCCCTTGAGCTTCTGACACATTTTGTCAAAGCAAGGAGAGATTTAATCAGAGAAGGAGCACAGATTCCATGGAGGACTCTGAAGGCATTGCAGAGATCTGCAGCTCAGGTGAGAATCTCTCAACGGCTGTGCAGTCCACAGATCTGCCACTTATAGAAGAAACCTGCAAGCTCAGCATTGATGGGAAAATAAATCACTGCAACAACAGAACTAAAAATAAGTAATATTTTCTTAAAATGAGTGTATCTGTCCATGATTTGAGCAGGTAAATAAGATGATCTGCCAATGGAATAAGATTCTTGCACTTAAAATAGCAACAACTCCTCTCCATCATCTTATTTCAAGTGCAGGATGTCTAATTATCTTATTTTAGGGGTCAAAATACTCATTCCATTGGCAGATAATATTATTTACCTGCTCAAATCTAGGAGAAAAACACACATTTTAAGAACATTTTGCTTATTTTTAGATCCATTTTTGCAGTGATGGAGCTAAATACAGCGTAATCCTTAAAGAAAACCTGTAAGAGACAGCAAAAGGCCTGAGACTGGGTTTAGGTTTACTGTCCAGCAGGAAATCCACCCTAAACATGGTGCTAGAACTACAGTGTCTGACTAGTTAAAAACATATTGTTGTGTTAGCATGGCCCAGTCAAAGTCCAGACCTAAATCAAATTCAGAATCTGTGGCAGGACTTAAACATTCAGCTTCACAGACATTTTCGGTTCAATGGGACTGAGGTTAAGCTGTTTTGCAAAGAATGGCTAAAATGTCAGTCTCTGGGTATGCAAAGCTGGTAAAGAAACACCTCAAAAGTAGACATCTGAATTCTAAATACAAATGCATGCCCCATTTTCTTCATTTCTGAAAGCCATGTATCCATTTCCTTTCAATTTTACACATATACACCACTTTGTGTTAGTCAAGCAGATAAAAACCCTTATAAATATGTTGAGGTTTGTGGCTACAACATGACAAAAGTTAAAGAACACATTCACATAGCTCTTTACATGTAACATAAACAGCTTTGTAGTCATTTAGTTGGTGAATGGATGTCGTAATATCCCTCAGACTTACATGTGGATCTGTACTGATGACATCCTTTTCATCTGGCGTCCTCCTGGATGTGTTCTGCTCGTTGCAGTTAATAATCTTTCCCAGCACTTTCACGTCTACGAAAGTCGTGTCAAGAGAGACTTCAGCTGTGCTTTTGCTGGTCGTGATATCCACAGGTCTGAAAGGATGCGGGACGGCAGATAGCAAAAATCCTTTTCTGTCCCACATCAGTAGGTACGAAGCCGTGATGAGGAACATCAGCGTCAGGCCCACTAGGAAGCTCGCTACCTTGACTTTGGAGATGCACGTCAGGTTGATTAAACACAACAGTGGGAGGCCCTTGATGTCCCGACTTTCTGGCATGTTTGTTTGCCTGAAGTCAAGAAACGTCCTGATAGATCTCTTCCCAAAGTTGTCAGTCAGGGGCAAGTTGTGGGGCCTGTGACTGTGGTCCTTGTGTGTGTTGCTCCCATGTTTGCTGTCTTTTAGAGACATGATGGCAGAGAAGTGGAGTAGACATGTGGAAAAGGAAACCAGGGGATTGCTTTCTCAATATGGTAAAGCTTGCCTAGAAGTGATTGCGTTGACATCCACATCCTCGTTTGTCTTCATTTTGTGTGGGTCCGCCACTTGGAAAAAAGCCCCTCCTGTTAAAACAAAACAGGTGTTTAACGCGTGGCTTTAAAACCAAAGAGCAACATTAACCGCCTAGAAGTATTTCAACAATCTTTCCTAATACCACAAACAGGGAGGGGAATATTTTTATAACAGTGTTAGTTAAAGAGGTTTTATTTTTAGTCCTGTGCATTAGTTTTGGCTTTTAAAACCATACATTTCTACAACAAGAGTCAGCCCCAAAAATGTTTAAGGTTACCTGCTGACTGTGTGGTCTGCTATATAAAGATCAGCTGCCTAGTGGAGAGGGTTGTGCAGTCCCTGCCAAGGCTCAATTGTGAGAGTTTCAATGACATAATAATAGTTTATTTTGAGATGTAAAACTAAAAAGACTATTAACAAAAACCCATGAAGTACCTTACTCTTGTAACCTGCAAACATTATTTTTAAGTTCAATGTTTTACAGCAACAAAGGCTACATTTGGTATCGATACAGGAGGATGTGCAGATTGTGAGTGCACATTTCTCGCCATGTGTGTTATTAGCAGACATCAAAAAGACATGGTGAAATTATTTGTTCATCAAAGTTATTAGTATATTCTCCTCATTCACCAAAAGGAGTATCTGAATGTCTAAGCATCATGCCCTCTCAGTTGTTACATATCGTGTCTGTACATTTCATGTACATACTCACACATGGGGTATTTTTCTTACTGTTTCAAAGAAGCCAGCCAGAATTTCTTTTGTGTGGTATTATAGAGTGTTTGATGGCAGAAAACTACAATAGTTTTTGCAATCATTTCCACCTGTTGACTGAATGCTTGTATGTTTGGTGATCATGCAAAAAACTTCAGAACACTTGGACAGATATATATTAAGACCGAGGTGAGGCCTTCAGTGTTTGAAAAAAGAAAACTAGCAGTGATAAAACATGAGCTATGTTAAAGCTTTAATATGTGACCGTGATAGTGATAGACTTTTGCCCCTTAGTTAGATTTTCTCTTATGTGGCCAGCTTTAGTCCTGACTCTTCATCGTGACTGACCTCTGAGATGAGACGGCTCACTAAAGGACTATTTGTCTTGCCATTTGGAAGAAAGAGTTTGATTCTAGCTTCCTCTCCCGCTACTACGTAGGTGTGCCCTTGGGCTAAGCACTTAATGCTAAATGGCCAACCTATTTATACCTATGAGTGTATGAGTATTTGGGCGCTTGGCTGGGCGAAAGTGGCTCTAGTGTAAAAGTGCTTTGACTGTTCTCAATAACTCGAAAAAGGGTCATAATACTTCAGTCTATTTACCATTTATACCAGCTCCACTTGTTCTGCTATGATGTGCATATATCCTGAGTCAGCAACCCTGGATTGACTTTCAAAGTTGATAACCAGCTTTGCCGTCCCACTAAAGTGTAATGTTGCCAGTGATGTGCAGAGGCTTTGAACAGCCATTTTAGAAGAAGTTGGGAAGTATGAGACTCAGGATGTCTGGTTTAACAGAGTAATAGTGTTAAGTGATTCTCTGTGATTGTAGTCTAAAGTGGGAGCTATTCTATGATAGGCAGGTGATTTTAATGTTATGGGTAATGCATGGAGTTTGTTTATAATATTTCTGTTTTTATGAAATACATTCTGGTTAAAGCATTTGTATATTTTCATATTTATTGCCTGTTGCAGATTGTTTATTGAGTGTAACTCTCAAAACATTATTTAAGGTTTTCAGATCTTTAATAATCACCGAAAATACACTGTTTAGCTTAATTTTAGTCTTTGACTTCATGTTTTTTTTGTATCGACTTTTAATTATGGAGCAACTCTGTCAACTGGGTTACTTAAGCAAGGTCTGCATTTAGTATATGATGTGAAAAAGAGGTTGACAACGTTCAGGAAAAGTCACATAGAAATGTCTCACTGTCTTATTTATAGATGTTTTCTTGCCTCACATGCAGAATCAAACTCTAAACAATAGATCAATTAATGTTTATTTACAAAGTGCCATGTGAAAACTGCAACAAGGAGACTTCTGTATTCATAATCCAGCTGTGTTGTTTTGGAGTGAGCAGAGAGAGTTGAGGGGAAGGAGCTCCAGCATATCAAGGAATGTTTTGTGGCAAGGATTAATGCTCCAGGGGGTTTCCATAAAGCGAGGTTGATGAAGGTAGGGGATCTTTACAGAAAGTAAACTGAGAACCAGAGACGGGGCAGGTAGGTGATGGCTGGAGACGGCGGAGCTGCAGGGGACAACCATGGCTGGGTTTTCCAGGTGAGGACTATCACTGAGAGGTTTTGCTGAAGAGATCCGGGTTTGGTGTGGGCACCGACTAAAGGCTTAACCTGGAAGGTCCAGAAGACACAGGAGGTGAGCTCAAGATTAAGTGGAAAAACATAAACCATCTTACACTGAGGAAGGAAAAAGAAAAAGAGCACGAGGAGATACTCAAGCTTGATCTGACCAAAGAACGATTGATCATCAGACAAAGTTTGGGTGTTCAGCAACTCCTTAAGTTCTCATCAGCCGAATGGAAAATTGCTGACAGTTGAACGGCAGGCAGCCATGCCCTCCAGCAGAGATTCAGGAGAGATTTCACACAAGGGCACAAACACACACTCATACAACAGTATCATGACTCACATACAGTATCTACAGATGTCATAATGGGACACCTCCAGTTTTTTCTATGCAAATATCCCCGTGTCTGTTTGAGTAGCTGCTGGGCTTGAAAGATAATTTATTTCTGATCCCTCTAGAGATATTAAGGACCTGATTTAATAAAATATCAGTAGACAGGGATGGCCTCCTTAAAATGCTACTGAAAGAAACTCCTCATAGAGTATTGCAACTTATTAGAGTGGATATGTCACTGATAATGATCCTAAATCCAACCCTTGTTGTATAATGTACATCTAAAAAAAATAGCTATTCGTTATTATATTTCCTGTATGAGAAATTCATATCCAGGTAAAATATCAGGTTGCCCTTGTAAAAATAAAAGGCATTAATCGCAATATCTTTATTTTACCTGGTTAAATAAAAGTTTAAGTAAGAAAAATCAGAAGATATGTGAAAGAGTAACAACGCATAAAACAGTATGTGTGGATCAGAGAAGGCTTTCTTTCTTTCTTGGGTTGAGAAATAATGGAGAAATACAACGTGAGAATAAGCAGGAATCAACCTTTGACTCTATTTTGTCCAGAAATGTATCTACAACAGAAAGCAAAGAGAAGATTGAAGATTCAATCAGTTGAAATCCCATCAAAAATATAAAACAAAACTTAATCCTGCACATCTGTTTGCATAATACAGCACTGTTGGCCTAAAAAGATACAGTGCCTGGATTGATTTGGGATCAGTCATGGGAAAGCCAGAACGGGAAGAGAGTAATTTATTTTTGTTTCAAATTTGACTTGTGCACTTGTTCTTTTTTTCTAAAGAAGCATAAATGACAAACTGTTTAGGGTTTGTTATGTAACTTAAGTATTTGTAAAAGGAACAAATTAAATGCTCTGTTACTAGCACAATCTTTTGTCCCATTGTTCGTGCGTGATTTCCAAGATTGTCCTATTGTTAACGTAAGGACATTTTCACCTCCTGTCAAGTAAATCTTAAGAAATTACAATCCAAGAATTTTACAATTAAAAAAGAAAAAGTTCAATCCATCCATCCATCCACTGTATTCCGCTTATCCAAGAACAGGTCTCAATGGCAACAGGTCTAGTTGAGAAATCCAGGCATCATTTTCCACAACAACATCCTCTAGCTCATTCTGGGTGATCCCAAGGTCTTCCCAGGCAAGACCAGTCCCTCCAGCAAGTTTTGGGTCTTCCTCAGAGTCTCCTCCCAGTGGGAAGTGCCCTGAAAACCCCCCAAGGAAGGCACCCAGGGGGCATCCTGAGCAGTGGTCCAAACCACCTCAACTGACTATTTTTGATGTGGACAAGCAGCGACTACCCCACCCTCCAGAAGAAACTCATTTCGGTCATTTGTATCCCAGGAGATTTTGGTCATGATCGACACCCACGACCATATGTGAGGGTAGGATTATTTTTTTTCCAGTCTAAGACCGTGGGCTGAGACTTGGAGGTGCTGACTTTTATCCAGGCTAGGTCCACAGTTTCCCTCCCACAGCATACACAGCTTAGGATGGTCCCTGCTTCCCTTTTCTGAGTTGCCAAACGGTTTTCCAGAATTTCCTTGGGACCAGTCGAAAGTTTCTCTCAATGGTTTCTCCAAATTCCCCCTAAGGCTAAATCTTAGCTTCCATGGCCACAGATGCTGCAGTCCTTCTGGCTGCCCCAGTATCTATCAGCTGTCCTCAAGGACAGCTGATAGATACTGGGGCCCTAAAGGCCTTCTTCTTAAGCTTGATGGTTTCCATCACCACTGGTGTCCACCAGCGAGTCTTCTGGTTGCCACCACAGCAGGCACCAATAAGCTTTGGGCCACAAGTCCTGGAAGCTGCATTCACAATGGAGGTCCTAAACATGTTCCATTCCAATTTCCTGCTCCCAACCTTCCCTTGGGAGATGGGAGATGAGAGACATTCTCCCAGAGCAGTGAATTAAAGCTCACCTGGACAGGTTCCTCAGCCAGATGTTCCTAATTCACCCTCACCAGTTGTTTGAGTTTACCAAGTCTGTCTAGCAGCCTCAACCACCACAAGGTCCAATTCATTAATGGGTGATGATCAGATGACAGCTCTACCCCTCTGTTAACCACAGTATCCAAAACACAACACTACAGGTCTGATGAAATAATTTCATAATTGGCCTTTGGCCCAAGATGGCCTGGTACCAAGTACACTTGTGAACCACATCGTGCTCAAACAGTGTGTTCATAATGGTCACTCTGAGCCTTGTACAGAAGTCCAACAAGAAAATTCCGCTCGGGTTAAGATCAGGGAGGCCATTCTTCCCAATCACACCTCCCAGGTATCACTGTCATTGCCCATATGGGCACTGATTTCCCCCAGGAGCATTACTGAATCCCCAAATGGCACCCCTTCCAGGACACCATCCAGTGACTCCAAGAAGGCCAGAGTATGAAAGTAAAATTTGGTGTATAGACAGACAAAAGTCAGAACCTTTCCTTTTCCAACCTTAAGTTGTGAAAGAGGTGTCCCTCTTACACACTGGCAAAAACTCCAAAATCCAGGCACTCCACCTGGGGCTCGTGAGACCAGATCAGCATAACAAAATAAATGTGCATATTTTAATTTACAATAAAGGACTTCAGGTACATGTTTTAGACTGAATAAGCAAGACTGCATTCATAAAAAAAATATTGTGCGAAAGGGTTTAGAGTCATAAATGCGATTGATGCATGTGTTATATTTTCATTGATATAGTTAAAATAGAGACCAAGAGGAGGAGCTGTTTTTAAACATTTTGGATGTCAAATATAAAAAAAAAATACAGAAACACATAATATACAGCAGCTTATCATTATATCCCAAAAAAATTAACATTGTCATGCATCTGCACTTCTACTTTCCCGTGGCTGAACACAACACTGTGACTGATTCTACGAAGTGATGTCTACAAACCTCAAAAGTAAAGTATTGTTAAGTTTGTTATTTATACAAATTTTTAAATATCAATATCTTTGGAAAAATCGGATGGCTGAATAAAGATAATTTATTGTAAGCCAAATACTTGTTCGCTGATCCAGGTTGTGGCTATAGATTATTCTCCTACTAAACACCTTGGAGACCATAACTAAATACATAAATCACTTTAACCCATTTATTGAGTTGAAAACAATGACCAATGGTGTCCAAACTCATTTCGCAAGGATTGATATTCTGTTTGTTTTACATATTCTCCTGATTCAGCATACCTGAATAAATGTGATAAAATGCTCCAATAGTTTCTAGAGTGACCTCTACATTGTTTCACCAAATGTTGTTTGCTTCTTAGCAATTTATTTTTTTCCACTAGAATTTATTTGTTTGTTATGACAACACATGTCAGCAGCTTGCCGCTGTAAAATAACTGATGATGGTCCTCATTATTTTTAATCAGCTGTAGATCGTCAGACTCTAATGCTGTGATTTCCAACTGGTATCCTTTTAATTAAACTCATGATCGACAATGGTTGGTTTGTTGTGTGTGTACTCAGCATAATAGAAAGAATACACTCATATCTAATGACATTGGATATTCAAGAAACCAGATTTTATTTTACTATTTAATTTAACAATACATGTTTGGGGTTTTAAAATTGGGACTGGTTTTGACATAAAGTTTGAAGCTAAAGCCCTGCATGATTGATGGTTAATTGTATGCACACAAGGAACATAATGGAGACAAGCAATTTCATTACATCAAGACCCTCATGAAACATGAAGCTAATCTAGCACCTCCCGTCCTTCTTAGGCAGCAGAAAAATGGCAACTGTAAACAAGGATTCCTCAACACTGCAGGACATGCAGAGATGTCCATATTTAGTTTGGCTTTGCAGGAATATGTAGAAAAAAATAACTTCTCAGAGTGTGAAGAGCTTCTCATGAGGATCTTAATTAGTTTAACAGAAGAGGAAATCAGAGCAAGTACACCACACAGACATACACACACACAAACACACACACAAATACTCCTGCCTGACTTGAAATATGTTTAAATGATGTCAATATGTTTATAACTATGTAAGCACGTCTTGATCCGTTACAGTACACTGTGTTACGGAAGCTCGGCTGGAGAGCATGCAAATGGGAGGAAAAACAACATTTTATGTATGTCTCTAAAGGAAAGAAGACTGTTTAAATAAAGATAGACGAGAAAACTGAGGTAATAATAAAACCTTTTCTGTGTGGGCAGGAAGTACATCAAAAGTCAGAGTAATATAAAAGAAACAAAACAACAAAGCTTTCTGCTTCTTTGACAGGAAATCTCAAACTGCCCTGAGAGCACAAACAGCTCAAAAAACCCTTAATCCTCCTCTCCTTGCTGGACTATGGCTCCCTTCTTTTCTTACTCCCCACAAAGAGAAATAAAAAAGCTCAGCGTAGATTTTCAGACTATTGAACTGGCTGGTTATTGAAGCACAAAAGTGCAGTCTAAACAAAAAGGACGCATGCCTAGCAATGGGTTATAATGCCCTTTTTATAGCCACGGTCCACAATGACATCTGGAGCGCAGATACGGTGTTAAAGTAGATTTTGCATCTGTGGGTGTCAGTTTATATATAAGCACGCTAATGTTTTTTTTTTCTTCTTACAGCCATGTGCCATTTGCTTTAGTATAACTTTAAAAGGAAACATTAACTGAGTGTAAAGGAAAATGTTGGGTGAGTCTTAATGCATAAGGAAGATATTGTGTCAGTCTGGGTGGGCAGTGTAGAATGATGGGCAGTCCTGTTTCTTTTTCATGCTACCTTGGGTTATAATACACTAAGATTAGCTACGTTTACATGGACAAAAGTAATTGAAATAAAGGCCCATTCGGAATAAAAATGTGTCATATAAAAAAACGGCAGTCAGAATATTGTGATCAGATTAAGCTCAATTAAAATGAAATTTTATTCCGAAGGAAAGGGGTGCTTTATGTCGGGGGGCTGTTAGGCTCAAAACAGGTCGACCCAGTATTCAAGGCAGACAAACAGTTAGGTTTAAACAGTTTATTAAGAACTGAAACGGAGCGGGTGGCGTCGGAGTCTACAGCAGGAACCTCTGCAGGTGGAGACAACAGGTTAGCGACCTCGTTGATCTGGGAGTGATTAATCACGAACGTGCGGGTCACTAACCTGGTCTTAATGTCCAGTCCGGGTTCAGGAATAGAGGTAGGTTCCAGCTGGCGGTCGCCGCTCAGAGAGTCCCAGGCGCTGGTGTATCGGAGGTCAGGCAGAAGGTCAGAACCGTGAGGACGAACGTGGGCAGGATGAGCAGAAGAGCAAAGCCAAACCAGGGGTCGGGGACGTGGTCGGTGGTCAGAGTCAGGAGGTCAGAGGTCCGGTGAGGTGCCAAAGGACAATCCAGAACAGAGTCGGGTCACAGTTCCAGGTTCGGTACACAGTGCAGCTGACAGGCTGGAAGAGGACAGGCAGCCTCGGTTGTCAGGAAACGGATCCAGTCGTTTCACACGCAGGCAGACATCAGGCATGTAGTCAGGTCAGGCAGCAGTCAGAAGACAGGTCAGGCAAACGGAATCAGACGGGAACAGGCAGGCTCAGAAGTCGAAAAGCAGACAGGTCAGGATCAGGAAGTCAGAACAAACAGAACGCTGGAAATAAGTCTCACTGGATGGCCTGAAATAATCTGGCACTGATGACTGGTCTAAGGCTGGTTATATAGACACTAATGCAGGTGGATCAGATGAGTGGTAATGAGGAACTGGGCGGAGCTAAGCAGGTGTGTACAACGGGTGAACAGACCAGGCATCAGTGCCGAGATCATGACAGGAGCTCCCTCTCTTTTAGAAATATTAAAAGAGATCAAAATGATCATTTATTCAGCAACGGTTCAACCATAATTAGAACTTGGTGCCTAGCCACTCAGAAGACAAACGAACTTAGTTGGTCACTACTGCTTTGTTTGCTACTTTTTTATGGTCAGCAAAGACAGAAATACATTTTCTTCTGTGAGTTTTCTTATTTAGGGAAATTTGATAACTGTGCATGTCAGAGTGGTTCTATTTTGAATGATCGGATTAATTGTGTGCCCATATAAACAGTGCATTAAATTGTTTTTAATGCGAATACATTTCAATCCGATTGTGAAATTTTGGGCATGTAAACAAAGCTAGTCTGTCCTATGTGAAGCAATTTCTCTTAAAGCTTTTTTTTTTGGGGGGGGGGGGGGGGGGGGTGAGCAAAAGGTTAATGAACCAGGTGTCAAAATTAATTCAGAATTACAAATTAAATACCTTCATAATTCACAAATTTAAAATTGATGAAATTATGGGAATATTGGGTGTAATGAAGATCTTCATTACTTATTCTGGCACACTTTGAATCTTTTGAAAGAACAATTTACACAGAGAGATTAAAGTATTTTATTTTTGGTTTGAGTTTTTACAGGCAGCTTCTTCGCAGCTGGTACTGATGATGAGCTGTCCTGTTAACAAACCAAACAATGGATAAAGTACCGGTATTACTGACTAATCTTCAAAATAGTGTGAGATTATTTTCCAATGTATTGTTGTACAAATTACTTACCTCTGTTTCTTCCTCTGCAGGGTGTTCAGGCTAAAAGATTCCCCAGGGGCCTGAGCACATTTGAAATGTTCCAGAAGAGTCCATTATGAATTTAAGGGGGAAAGTAAATTGTGCACTTTAGTGTTTAATATTATAGATTTAAATCTAGATATAGAAAGGTTTGAGATGTTTGGTAATAGATAATGTTAAATAAAATGTAATGTTTTAGCAACAATGTGTGTTTTTTAGTGTTTATATGTTTGTTTCTCCTGTTTCATGGTAGATCTGTTAATGGGAACGGACAGTGGGCTATAAAAGGCTGCCGGTTAACAGTGTTGATGTAGCTGCTGCTGTGACCATGGGTGACCTGTGAAACCCGTTTTCTACCTGTATTTTTCAATGTTGCTGAATAAACACCCAGTTCGTCTGCACCTTTTCTCTGCCTTAAGCCTCCTGTTTAAACCAGCCGCTAAGGGCCATCCTGACATTGGGATATGAAGAGCTTCAAATTCATTCAGATTTTTGAAATATGTATTTCACTTTTGAAGTGCTCCCTTTCTGAATAGAGAATGTTTATTAGGATCACGAGTGTGGCTTTGACAAATGTTAGTGCATGCTATTTTCTTCCATGACACTACAGCCAAATTTTATGGTTACTTTTTCGATTTATTTTAGGATCAATTCACGGTGTGGGAATACAATTTAGATTGTTAATCAAAATAATGTGAAATTAATTTATGCATTCAGTTTCACTTTTATTTTGAACCATTTGCTGTGCCAGAGTAAGTACATTTATACCAATGTGGACAGCATTGATACTGTAAGAGTGAACAATGTTCTTAATAGTTTTCTGCTGTGATATTAGAGCAGAAGCTTATTAAATGCCGGGTGCACATATGCAAAGTCATGTGAGAGGTATGGCAAATGTAAGGCAGAAGGTTTCAACATTTCTAAAAGTAACATAGCAGCCAGGCTGATCTGTGTCATGATCCTGATTGTAAGTGTAGATTTGTGTTTGTGTGAGTCTTCTCCCTGAATAACATGGCTGGCCTGCTGTAGACTGCTCACCCGTCTGCAGTTTCCCCCATCCGACTACTGGGTATTTAAAGCCTCGTCCACACAGAGACAAGATTGTCATGTTCTTGCCCAGTTGGTTCTCTCCCATTGCTTCTTCAATCAGGATCACCTGTTGCACCTGTGTGTCCCCTCCTGCAGTAGCCCAATCAGCTTCACTCCATTCCCCTGCTCTGCAACCTTTATATGTTGTAGTTCCACAGTCAGTCTGTGCCAGATTTTTGAAAATCAGTGAGTGAGTAGCTGTTCAGCGTTCCTTATGTACCTTGCCTATATTTTGATCACTTTCTTTTTCTGGATTTTCTTGTCTCATCTTGCCCCTGTTGGACACCTCTATAATCCGTATGTGCTTTATTTTCACTAATAACAACAAACATGGCTGTTGTTATGGCTGTTCCTGACTCTTCCTTTTCTAACGCGTCCGCTCTACACATCGTGTCCCCTGCCAACCCACATAAAGATCATGTTGTATATGCAAAAGTTTGTTTTCGTAAGGAGCTGCAGGACGGTCACTCTGCATCTGATGATCAGCCTTACAGTCAAGTGCCCTGTGTTCTCATAAATTTATTCTGAGACTTTTTGTCATATCCTGGAAAAACCTTCAATGTTTATCTACTTCCGTGCTCTTTATGCTCAGTTACAGTTCGCAGTTCCAGTTCCAGCCCTGGATTAAATGTTCAGCCCTCCCTGTGACAGATCTCTCCTGAACCGCATCCACATCACCACTTTGTCCACTGCAACTGTAACATCTCCAGCTTTCATCTACCTGTCTGTTCTCTTCATCACTCCGGCACTGTTCACTCACTCTGAAGATCTAAAATCCTTCAAGCATCACTCTTAATGTAAACCCTCCAGGAACACAAATCCTCACCATAGCATCTCTCACTCATCACTAGGATTTACATTTGTTAATCTGATACCACTTTGATGCACACACAAAAAAAAAAGTTGTCGAGAAACAAAATTACTTTAGTTATTTAGATTTTTGCTCCTGGTTACAAAAGTTGCAAGAAACAGTTCAGTGACAACACTGATATTGACAGGCAAGGCAAGATTATTTTTATAGCACTTTTCAGGAACAAGACTATTGGAGGTGCTGTAAATGAGCAGAAATATTACTGTCATAGGGCAAGACAAAAATTACATTAACAAGGGAATGTAGAGGTAGTAATGAGTTACAACAGCAATACTTACCCTTGTTAAATGTTTACTGTTTGAATACTGTAAATCTACAATATATGCTGAATATTGATCTAACCTTATCTGCAAGCTGAATTCATGTGGTATTTGTGCATTCACAAACACACAAGAATCCATTTTATCCCGCTCCCGCCTCAACCATTCGTGTACCAACCCAAAACGAGTTGGCCAATTACGTTGCAGTATTATAGTTCAAGGCAGGACATACAGCTGTGAGGAAGGCAAGATGTGCTGAGCCCACCACCGAATCAAAATAAATATGGCAGCACAGGAGGACGCACGCGTAGCTGATGCTATCACATCTGCTTTGTCAAAATCCACGTATCAAGCGTCATTATCCAAATAAGCGCACCTTCTTGTGACAATTTAATTTGATACCGTGACTGACTAAAATCAACCTTTGGTAGGCGAGCAGTAGGTGTCGCTTCATCCAATCAGATCAGAATGTTCGGCTGAATTTCTCTCCTTTCCCCGAACGGATTCGATGGGAGCAGTCCCAGATTGATAATGTGCAGAAAGGAGAGTGCCACACATTATCAATCTGGCTTGTCAGGTTATTGATGGTCTTAATTGCTGTTAATTCTTCAATTGAGCAAAACATATTTTGAATAAAAAAAACACAAAGGTAAAAACAAGAGCTTAATCTGCAGAAAGGGTTGGAGTTGTCCTCTTTTCTTGACTGTGCAATTCTATCCCATAAATAACCAAGTTTGAGCTAAATACTTGAACCGTGGTTAGTTATTTCTTTTCTTCAAGAGCTACACGTCTCCATACTAAAGGACATCTCTCTTTTAGCATCAGATCAGTCCAGTCCAGGAAGAAATTACTTGTTGCAGTTTAAGCCTCTTTGCTTCCTTAGCAATGATACAATATTGTAAATGTACCCGTTACTACGAGACTTGTAGCAGCAAGTCTGCTCTGCTTATTTACTCAGGTTAACTGGCAAGGCAAGTTATTTGTATAGTGATAAGACAATTCAGAATGCTGTACCTGAATAGAACAAGAAAAGTACATTGCAGTGGCATAGTAAAGGCAGGTAAAGTAATGTGGGACGACAAACTTAAACTAATGATGTTTCGGTAATGGTAGAGTTGCCGATTTATTTATTTTTTTCATAGGAAGTTTCCCCAAGTCCCTTTTTTTAATAACTGCACATGCGCAAGACTGACTTATCTTGCTCTTACGCTCTTCTGGGGGATCGCGTAAAATAAATCTCCCAAATTCACTCTGGTTTTCTTTCTTTCTACTGAGGCCTTCCTCTTCTTCTCATGAACATGAATGCGGTTCACTTCTTGCGACTCTCATCCATGTTCAAACTATACAGTGAGAGCAGCGGAGTTTGCTGTTTGATAATGCCAGAGCACCAATCACTCTTTCATCTATTGTCCTTATAACATTGCCAAATTGGGCTGCTATTTACAGGATAATACTTGACAGACCAACGGTTATTTGATTAAACATTAAATAACTTAAATCATTCAAGTGCACTATACATTGCACATCAGTGTATTTCTGTTGGTAGTTTTGGTGAATGATGAGGATACATAATCATAAAAACCATTCCAATCTCGTTTATCATTTATTCATTTTTTGTTGTTTTCTGAGAATTTGCTTGACTGGTATCTCCACTGATTTGTATTGCAATCCGTAGTTGAGCCATTAAACTCATATGAAATCTGACAGACTATGAACGCTGACGAATCCTAAATCTTTCCTATCGCCTTCTTCCCATTCAATATACATTTTTTATAATTTTTTTAAGTCATAACATGGTGTTTCCTTGCAGTACACAACGGCCTCTTTGTCAAGTGCTTCAAGTCTGGATGCCTTTTTCCATCGTGGTCGTTTTTTACAAGCACCAAGATGACACAAACGGGTTAAAGTCAAGCCACACCTGGTACACCTCCGTGATACCAAGGAAAGCAGTAACAGCCTCATACTAGCTCACAAGCAGCTTGGGGATATGATGTAGCAATGATATGCAGTCTGAGTGACTAGCTGGCCTGCAGGTTAGGGCAATAATAGTTTTGTGCCATTACCAAACATCCATTGGGGTGCAGCTAAGTGCAACAAGAAAGAACATTTTACTGGCACAAAGATGGTGACCCTTAAAAATAAAACAAAACAGATGAGAAATCAAATGCCACACATTTTATCCATCCGTCCATCTATACCAGCTTATCCATGCAGGGTCACAGAGGGCTAATCATTGGGCAAAAGGCAGGGAACACCCTGTTAGCCAGTCAATCACAGACCAAACAACCACGCACGCACACACACACACACACACACACACACACACACACACACACACACACACACACACACACACAGAAAAGGACAATTCAGATAGTTAACCTGACAGTCATGTTTTTAGACCATGGGAGGAAGCCAGGGTACCTGGAAAGAACTCACACATGCACAGGGAGCACATAAAGCACAATGATGGCTTGGTTTTGGAAAGTTTGCATATGCGCAGGAGCTGGCTGACCTCAATAGTGATTTATGAACAGCCTCTGACAGTTCAGAGAGGGAGTTGCTGTATCTTTGTTTATTGTAAGAAGCTTATGAGTAGCTTATAGGAAATTACTTTGGAGGTTCAGCTGTCAAATGAAACTAACTCTTGCATAGTAAATACAAAATGCCCTTTAGTAGTCAGGTAATTATCGTAACCAAAAATGTCAGGTACAAACTAACGTAAACTGCAAAAGTACAAATTGGTCCATCCAAAGGCACGATGGTGTGCATGACTGGACAAGTCAGAAGCAGTTGCGCTACAGCGGCATTCACAGCATTAGGAGGGAAAAAAGGATAAGGAAAAAACAGAAAAGTGTACCTAACAGACACTTCCCTGTGATGAAAAATGTGTCAAACAAAAAGAGGTTAATAACTACAGTGAAAGATATAGATGGTTATTTAATAACACGTAATCTTTCTAAAACAAGCTGTGGTCATGTCTAAAATTAGATGAAGCTACATAAAGGCTATTTGTCATGTTTGGTATAAAGTTGCTGTCTTAAAATGGAAGCCCTGGGATGTTGCCATATTTCTGAAACAAGCTTTCCTCCCACATACCAGCACCTAATGAATGTTGTTTACACGTAATCTCTTGCTTCCATGTGGGGTGGACTCACTCTAAACAATCTAATGTGGTACAACTTATTCCTTTTCTTATCATAGCTCCGCCATTACATAAGCATTTCTACACCAGGCCCTGCCAAGAAAAGCATTGCTTTGACCGTTTTTTTAAGCGTAGGCACTTCTTCCATAAATTCTGTCTAAAAGTCCTCCACCCAGCTGACTAAACAGGCTGCAGGGCAAGGTGAAGCTTAGGTTTAGCTTAGGTGTGTGAAGACTTAGAGACTGTGGAGAGATGCTGTAACTTGTCCCATTGGATGTGTCTCTCTGTTCCATTACACTATGCCTCGACTGTTTCCTTGTCAAGCTGACAGTAAAAAGCAACCTGAGTGATTTAGAGGCTGCACTGAAAGTCCAGAAGGGCAGGATTGTCTTAAGGTCTCTTGCCTACCTGTCAAGGTCTTAGCTCAGCCTTTTAATAGAAAAGGAGAAAGAGACCGAATTGTCAGACAGTAAAAGCACAAGAAGATATGGCTCATATTTAATAGGATACTTCTAAACTAGAATAGATTGGTCTTTTTTTTTTGTCTGACATGCATGATTCAATTCAAGGACTGATGTACCTAAAACATAATGTGTACTATAACATTTAAGAAGAACTAAAACAATTTTCATATGTTAACCAAAAGCTGTAAAGCAGGTTTGAATTGTCTTGTTTCTGAAATGTGCTATACAAATAAACTTGCCTTGACTTGTCTTGGGTGTCCAAAGTGCGGCCCATGGGCCATTTACGGCCCGTAGACTGGCTTTATGTGGGCCCCAAACTGCAATTCAAGAATGATTTGGCCCACCAGCACAGATGGTTGATGCAGATGGAGACTTTTTACATAAACTTTGGTCAAATTCATTACAGACCAGTTAAAATCTTACACATGAAAATGTGAGGCACAACATAAAGGTTCTGTCTTTTAATAACCCCACTTTTTACATTTTCATAATTTCATGGTAAATAAGGATTACATCTATCTAATGATTTTTACTCAAACACTAATGTTGCACACGAAAATTTGCTGTAAATTCATTTATTAAAATTGACTAAATAGAGCAGGCGTTTTCAAAGAAAAAAAACGACCCAAATCCTGTTCATTCTCCTGAGAATAAAACTTTTGTCCCAGTTGAGATCAAAATAATTTGCAAACTGGATAAACATATTTTAATAAGCAAAAGTGAATAAAATAAATGTTTAAGTTTTCGATCTAGATTGATTTACACATTCCTTTCCAAAAGTAAATGGTACAAATGTGTAAAATTAAAATATTTTGTGGAGAAGGTAAATAGATTCACAATATATTTTTTTATTATATATTTTTTTACTTTTAAGTACTTTTGCCTTGACAATTTTGGCCCATGTGACAAAGAGTTTGGACACCCCCACTCTGGGGGATAAATGAATGTACAGGGATGAAGTCAGACTTAACACATGGAATAACACTATGTTGTGAAATAATGCAGGAAACTATGCAACTATGCAACAATCTAATACTGGTGGTGAAATAACTTGACACCGTGACCTGATTTGTTATTTTTCTTTCCTTTTGGAAACAATCCCTTCTCCTGTTGCATTATTCCCCTGCACATGGTTGTGGGTTGGGTTGGGAGGAAGGGAAGTCCTCTGCGTCTGTGCAATGTGATGAAATCCCTTTAACTTATGGAACTGTACTTTTACGATGTCTTTTTCTTCTTACCTGGATAACATTTGTAATCCATACCTGGTTTCTGTTTTGTATGCTCTGTCCAATGACATTAAAGGAATCCTATCTTCATAAATAACTAGAGTACTGATGTTGTAACCTGGTCCTCAACCTGGACAAAATGATAAAGATCATCATCAATCTGCAGCGCTTACAACCTGCACACACACACACCTACACACACACCCACACCCTTGTCAACAGCAACTACAGCGTACAGTGAGCAGATGACATTAGATTCCTCCAAGTAGAAATCTCATCTGACCTCATCTGGTTGATAAACACCCCTGAGATCATGACACATGGCCCAACAGAGGCAGCATGTCACTAGTCAGGAATTCCAGCACATATGAGGGCCCTGCAGGAGATCTGAGAAGGTCTTTTGAGTGTCCCTACTAATGGGCTAGAAAACTATCATTGCCAGACTCTTCACACCCTCTTAGTGAACTTTCAAAATGCTTGCCATTGGACAAACAGTACTGCTACATAAAAACTAGAACCAGAACCACCAAACTACTAAACGGCTTTTATCCTAAACAAGAAAGAAGTTAAGTTATCTTAAGATTGAGCACTTTTTGGTGTTGCACTTGTTTTCCGTTTTATGTATTTTGATCCATTTAAAACTCAAGCTCCCAGAGAAACTGTATTTATTTTTGTTTATGACTCAATAAAGAACATTACTGACAATGAAGCTTGATTTGAAAAGAAAACAACCAGAATAATAACTACTGGACTTTAGGAGAGTTAGGCAGTAATACAATAAAAAGAATAACAAAAATAATGGGCATGCTGGGATAAATTTCAATGTGTTGCATAAAGTTTCCTGTAGAGAGACTGCACTTCCTGCCGGCTCTTCGTCTTGCCATTACTGCTCAGGGTTGCCAGATCTGACTGAACACATTGTAAAACCCGCCCATCTCACTAAAAACCCACCCAAATCTCAGCCTCTGTTTAAATTCATGTCAAAAGCATTAAATTATTGCACGCATGATGCAGAAAATGCCATAAGCAGCTGCACTAAAACATTACTGCACCAAAATAAAGAAAAAAAGGGTTATTCAGAAAGGCTCTCCACAAAGTATGCTACCAGGCAAAAGAACAACCAACTCAGAGATTGAACATCAATATCCGTGTGAATTGTAAATCTGACTTACTTTGAAATGGTAAGGGCTCTCTCTCTCTCTTTCTCTCCCTCTAGTAGTAGTAGTAGTAGTAGTAGTAGTAGTGGTATGGACTCATAGTATGTTTGCCTGCTCTTAAATTAAGGAATATTGTTTGTTGTTTTGTTTTTTGTTTTTTTTTTTGGGGGGGGGGGCGCCTGTGTTTCAATGCACACGGTCTTGCTCCCATTTCTCCATTACATTACGTGCTACAAGCCATCCTTTGTATTTTATCCACTTCAGTGTGATGCTGTCTCTCAACGTTGAGATAAAGCTTAACAGTAAAGGTCTTTAGGCCAACAGCTTAGTTGCACTCTTAACCCCATTTGGGGCGTTTACAGTTGACTTTCACCAATTTCATTTTGCAGTGACACACTTTCCAAAAACCCACCAATATTTTTCAAAAGCAGGACGAATTTTAGCAACCAGCCCAAAGCTATTTCTTCCAGCCCAACATGTTCAGTTGGGCAGCAACCTTCCCAATCTGGCAACACTACTATGTACCCTTATTATTTGCTCAATATTGACATCTGGTGTTTTGTAGAGTGACTACAGAGAGTTTAAAACAGTCACGGTTTGACGATAATGCTACAAATCGTTTGTTTTGTCCCACAGCTATGCACTAAATTGTGTACATTTTAGTCAAATAAAACTTAAAAATGTAATTGTTGCCTCAACCCTTGTTCATTCATTGGTTGTTGAAGACCCGTGTTTGCAGATTCTTCAGTGTGTAGTTGACACAACCAGATGGTCTCCTGATTCAATTGAAAATATTGAAACATGTTTGACTGACTGCAACTGAGTTCTGGTTCCCCTCACACACTAAAAGATCTTTGCGCCAGAAACTCGTGCCTACTGCCCCCACCAAATGTCGACTGGTGCAGACTGTGGCAAACTGCAAATCACGGGGAAGATGTGGCAAAATATAGATTATATGGCAGAGACACAAGGACAAACAGGTAAAATAAATCAAAATCCATGCTGACTGACTACTGGGGAGAGTCTGTAATTAAATTAACTTTATAGAATGCAACCCGCTGACGAGTGGAAGGATGCTGCTTAAGCCAAAGCTTGAAGGCTGACTTCTGGAAGAAAAACGCTTGGGAAATTAGGGATATTCTGTAATTTCAGAATTCAAGCAATATAAATACCTTTTATTTGCACACTTTGGATTGGCATTAAATGTATGAGTTGTTTCCCCTGCTCAAACCTGATGAGGCCTGTAGTCTGTATAGTGATTGTTGGTAGAAACCATTTAAAGTGTAACATCACCCCCATGTAAAGACATAACCCCACCCCTAGAAAAATTTGAAAAATACCACCAAAGTATTAGCTAGCAACAGACTGTTGTCAGCTATGTGTGGGGATGAGTGATGGGGTGAGGGTTAGGCAGGCTCGGGTTATGGTCAGGATGAGGGAAATTGACATGTTGAAACATGGAGTGAACAGAGCAACATCAGGTGGTTTTGCCACAGATTGAGCTTTTGAGGTGGAGGATATTTCAAGCCTTTTTGTCACTGGAGGTTGAGGGAGACCTTATGGAGCCCAACGGAGCTGGGCGTTATCGGTCTGAGCCTGTAGCTCAAGGAGCTGACTCAGCGATGCCTAAAGCCATTGTATCCAATGTAATATAGTAGAGGATGGATCAATGTGCAGGCATCCAGAACTATACATTTACGATTAAGGAGTATCTCGCATTGAATTTCAAATCAGTGTTGCCATTGGTTCAAATGATGTTGTGATGTCACCCAGAGAAATTGACATCAGTAGCTCTTCTCATGGTTTGTACAATTATACACACACACACACACACACACACACACACACATATATATATATATATATATATATATATATATATATATATATATATATATATATATATATATATATATATATATATATATATATATATATATATATAATGTGTACATAATTTTATAAGCCATGAGAAGAGCTACTGATGTCAATTTCTCTGGGTGACATCACAACATCATTTGAACCAATGGCAACACTGATTTGAAATACAATTCAAGATACTCCTTAGCCCTTAGGAGGGAGCGACACAGATGGTTTTAGACACAAAATCAGGATTTCAACAAATATCCAGTAATTTGTCAAGAATAATGACCAAAACATTTAGACAGCATTAAAAGAAACAGATTATTAGCTAAACAAAGTCAATTTGGGGTTGGGACTTTAAAGCGGTGATGTTTGCTTGTTTAACTTTACGTTAACTTGAGAACCTTTTGTATAAGTGCTTACGTCTTTTTGTTTGCCTAGATCACTGTTTCCACAATGCAATTGTAATGAAAAACGACAGTTGTTTTCATCTCTAGTGGAAGAAAGAAATGCTAAAAATCTACTATAACACCTTAAAATACCCTAAGGCAGATTTGATGACATACCAAGAATCTGTCTAGGTTGTTCTTTGTGTCTTTTTTTTTTGGTACAGCTTAACAATGTTAGATATGGGTAATGCCCAACCCTGGACTTTAGATTCATGTGCACAAATGTCCACTGCTTATGTTTGACTCATAACACAGTGCTGTTTGTGTATAGGACTCCAGCAAGTCTACTCCCAAGAGAAATGTCACAGAGATATTCTCCAGCTGGTGTTCAGAGCTCCAAGCAATTCAAACAAGACTTGGTTTTAAACAAAACAGGAGACATGTATGTTTACCTCTGAAAGCAGAAGTAGCGCTTAACTTTGTGCTATTTCGCTCAGTTTGCAGCATTGGGTGTGAAGGAATGAAATGTCAGCTTAATAGTCAGCAAAAACATGAACAAATCTTTTGTTGAAATTATTTAAATAACTAAAACAAAAACATAAATATATTTTAAAAAGAACTAAGGAACTAACCCTAACCTAAATGGTATTTAAAGAAACTTAAGTTGACAACAAATATAGAAATATTAATTTTTTTGTGATTTAGAATACTCACAATGGAGTTGAGTCAATTTCATCCATCTGATCTCCTCCGATTAACTTGATCAAACCGATTTGACATGAAGGTACAGATACAGTCCCAGTATCCTCAGTGTGATCCGTGTTGGTGTTGCCAGACGGCAACGGAAGGCACCGCCGTCAGGAGCGTCTCCATCCAGACTGCTGCGCGCTCTGAGCTCAGCTGCGCGCAGCGCGGAGGGGAGGCGGGGAGAGCGGGGAGGAGGCGCGCATGGAGCAGTGTAGGAAGAACAAGCGGAACATCTAATAATAATCTGAAAACGCTTTCAGTGGATGGCTGCGATGTTTCAGATGCACTCATTTTGTCCGAAGATCAGTTGAATAACGCTGCATCTGGCTTCTTCTAGGCTCATTTTGGCCGACATCTCAAGTAAATACGCACAAAATTAAAGAGAAACGTTCACTCATGTTTAAAAGTACTGGATGAGTAAAAGCTGCTTAGTGAAGTTTATTTAGCTGGGGAGACGCTCTCTCCTTAGGAGATGTTTGGTGAGCTCCTTATCAGACTTCATCAGCTGCTTTAACTCTGATAAAGACACTTAACTCCCTGCAATGATGCATACCCTCCCACGGCTTTAAAAGACTTCGGTTTCAAACAAAAATGAACAGATGCATCAATCAACCATCAGTCATTTTGGCGCCCCTTAAGGTTGTGTGGGAATTATTAGCCATCAAGGGAACATTTTGTTCTCAGTTATTATATCAGAAGCAGGAAAAAGAATTTCAGCGAGTTTGATGAGAAGCAAATTGGGATGGTTAGATAACTGGGTCAGATTTCCTCCAAAACTGAGAATGAAAGACAAATGGGGACAAGGCTCGCTGGACTGTGCGACAGAAGAGCTGTTGCAGCTTAAATAGGTAAATATGTTAAGGTTTGATGTATTTGGGTGCCCACAAAGTGCCAAAAATGGGCTTGTAAGCATGCAAACTTGACAACAGAGCAACTGAAAAGGTTGTTTGATCTAAAGAATCGCTCTGCTCAAAATTACATGGACGTTGCTTACCTGAGGAACATGTAAGAGCCAGGATAAACCGGGAAAAGGGCAGTAAGATATAAAATGGTTTGGACAATGTTCTGCCCAAACCATTCACCCATCCTCCCGGTGTATTTTTATTTATTTAAAAAAAAAAAGCTAATTCAGGGTTTTTGTTTAGAGACTTTTTGGAGGTAACCTTAAAAAGTGCAACATTCACCAGATTTGCATACATGTCTTCTTCTGATTTATTGCTAACGACAGCTCGTGTAATCTGACATTTTGCAGAGCCTGTTTATCTTTCTATAATTTATCGGGACTGGAAATGTTGACACATGTTATTAAAGAGCAGAGATATGATTTCCCATTAGTTTTCAGCACTCACACCATATGAAGGCGATCCAAAGAAATTTCTTCTACAAAAGAAGTGAAAGTGGGAAAGTGTAAATGACAGGGTCTAGGCCTAAATGAGAAGGAGATTTGCTGCTTTGTTTTGTTAATTCACTACTTATTCACACACACAACTGATTTTCTAAAACTTAGACCATTGTTCACACCTATAGGGAAATTCCTACATCTTGTTGCAATAAATCTCACTTTCAGATTTTTCTTTAAATCACATATATCATTTTTTATAAAGTATTATCCCCATGCCCTGACTGATCTGCATCTTATTTTTGACATTTGCCATGAATTGTTATGCTAAAGATTGTTATGCTAAATGAGTGTTATGCTAAAGAGAAGCAATAATAAATACATTTCTGTCTTGTCAGCAAAAAAAAAAAAAAAAAAAAAAGATTTAACACAGGGAAAAAATGCTGCCTTGAAGAAATTAAACCTTTGAGTGCACATCCTACATAATACGGGCCTCTTAAGTCGGTGACACATTTCCTCTTCTTTACAGGAAAGAAATTATGTCTCTTGTCTTGAGAAGACTCCATTTTCATGACATCTGGTTCTTGCAGGGAGTAAACAGAAAAAAAAGAAAGGTGAAATGAAACATGCGGAGCAGTCACCATATTAATCTTTAGAGCGCCGACCATTTGCAGCTTTTATAGAGGGGAGATGGCTCCTTCCTGACATGTGAAAAGAAGCTGCTGCTGCTAAATAAAGACAAGTCATGTTCAAATAAACTGGCTTCCCTTTGGAGCGTATCCATGCGCATGAGAGCATGAGTTACTGTCAGTTCCTGGTAAATCGATTAATATCCCAGTTTTGCTTCTCTGGGAGATGCACAACCAGGAGTTAACAGTCAATGAACTGACTTTCATCTGCGTGGATGTTTTTTTTTACATTTTTCACAAATGCATTTAATCCAGAGTTTTTTTCCAGCCATACCAGATGTTTGGTTTTCAGCACATGGTACTTTGCTCCAGAAAGTCATTGAGCTCAAATATAGGTATATTTAGGTATGCTCATTCGACTTTATTTTCCTTTCACATTTTCCGGTAGTTTCCCCAAGTTCCTTTTTGAAGAACTCCGCATGCGCAAGACCGACTGACCTCGCTCTTCTGCCCTTCAGGAGGATCAAGTCTTAAAAATCTCCCAAATCCACTCTGGTCTTATTACCTTCTACTGAATCCTTCCTCTTCTTCTCATGAACGCAAACTCTCAGCCATGTTCAAAGTCTACGGTGAGAGCAGCGGACTACAATGAATGGCTAACCGCTAACCTAACCGGTTACATAAACACTAGAAGTGTGCATGCGAAGCCAGCAAGCGGAAACTGTGAAGGAACGAGCACGGACACTGGCGCTACGTGAGCACATCAGAATGATTGGCATGTGGGACCACCAATAGATATGCTGATACCCCCCGAACCCAAAGGACCGAGGGGAATGAAAGCAGGAATAAAGTTATGACAAATCCATTTTTTACAGGCCTGCAGCTCCCACAGGAAACAATTGTATTAACCTCCTTTTTGTGAATACATAGTGTATTACTTTCAGTATAAAAGAACCATTATACCCTGTATTACAAAAAGTCTTTCTGAACAGGATCACCAACTATAGTTTTAAGTTTTGTGATTGTTGCTGGTCCTTTCACCTGGATCTTCAGTCTGGAAGCTTTTAGGTGTTATGAAGAGACCAAATAATCGAGAGGTAATATTATTTATCATGTGATAAAAACTGTCGAGACACCTATTTTGTTGAAGAAGCACTCCCAAGTCCAACCTTTGGAACAGGTCACTGTTGATCGCCTGATAGATTTCAACATGCTGGTGGACTCACCGTTCTGGATGCCTGAATAGTTTGAACGTGGGACTACAGGCTTTCAGCCCCACGGTTCTTGACTTTCACACACCGTGTCATTGACAACTTGCTCTCTGTGTTATTAGCAGACGACTGAACTCTTTATGCTCCTCTGTCTTATTAGCATCGATGACCTTTGTATCCAATAAGGTGTGTGACGCAAGCCTCCTGGTAATGTTGTGGAGAAAGAGACACTGGGAGAAAGTTCAATCACGGACTGAAAGATGTTAGCTTCTCGGCTGCGACGGCAGGACATGTCAGAATGTTCTGTGAAAAAAGCAATCGTTGCTGCCACATTTTTGTCTGTGTTGGATTATGGTGACCATTTGTATATGTGTGCTTCTGCCCACTGTATTCAAAGTATTGACACAGTTTATCATTCTGCCCTAAGATTTTTAATGAACTGCCACAATTTCACCCATCATTGCAAGTTATTTTCATGGGTTGGATGGCCTTCTTCGACTACCCGCAGGCTCCATCATTGGTACTTTTATATATAAAAGGCAATTCTAGGTCCTCTTCCAATCTATTTGTGTGAAATTGTAATACAAAAGAGCACCAAGCACACACAAAATATCTTGCAGCTTGACACCTTGATGTCCCTGAGTGATTTTAAAGCTCAATCAGTGGTTTTAGAGATTACTTCTTTAAATGTTCAATGTTTTTAATTCTGTCTGATGTAACATTTTACAGCTTTCATTTATTTAAATAGTCTTTGTGGATGCTATTTATATAACATGTTTTACATGCAATGTTTTCTAACTTTTGTATTAGTTTTCATTCCTCGTTGTTTGCCAAGTCTCCCTTGAAAAACAGATTGTTAATCTCAATGGTGACTTTCCTGGTTAAATAAAAGTGCAATAAATAAAAATTTAAAAAAAATGAAAAGATTTGCCCAATGGTAATGGGATGCTGAAACCACCGCTACCTCTTTCTTGACAGTAGGCTCAGAACAGCAGTAAAAGGTAGTCCAAGCTGACCATAGTAATAACGCGGAGTTGTGGAGCAATTTTGCCAATTTTTTTTCAAGCATCTGGAATCTCCCTTCATTTTACCCACTGACTCAAGCCTCTTCCTTGGAAAATCTGCTTTTATCCACTGCTCAACCTCTTTGCCAGCGCTCATGTAATCACAAGCGTGTCCGCCTTGGCCAGCATCCACAGATTACAACACATGAAGTCAAAAGGTTTGTGAGGGAAAGGGAAACATGGATCGGACCAGCTTAAATAGCACGGCCTGCCGCAGATTAATTGAAGACATCATTCACACACAGAGGACATGCATTTTCCAGACTTTCTTGTGCAAACCCTAAACTGGGAAATCTTCCAAAGATTCCCCCCCGGAAAAAAGAGACTCGCTCTCAAGTCTCTAACTCATATTTTACTCCTGCTTCAGTCTACTTGTACAGAAATAAATCATATTTTATTCTCCCACGATGCTTCCTGTAACAGACACTTTTCAACCCTTGAGCCGTAATTGCACTAATAAAATTATGCTGTACATAATGGATAAAAAAACGTCAATAAGGTTGGGCAAAGATGGTTTGAAAAAGTCTGTCTTGACTTGACAAAACAGCTTACAAAAGAAAGGCTTAAGTACGCCTGTTAAAACACCTTTAATGAGACATAAATTCTGTGTACTTCAGCAGAAAAACAAACTTATTTTTAGATTAAAATATAAAAGCAGAAAAAGATACTTTAATGTCCACATCTGTATATAAACTCTTTGTTTTATGCACTTTTTGATTGAAAAAACAAACAGGATTCAGTCTTCTTTAGCAGTCTATTCACATACTCAATAATGAATTGATAATATCTGCCTGTCAAACAGTGAGAACATTTCTTGGCCTATTGAGGTGACTTGACAGATCTCCTGCCAGATTTAGCTCTGAACTCAGGACTCAACTTCCTTCCCGTGGAGCTATCGTCTTGCTGATTTGGGCGGATGTTTTGTCTCACTGTGATTCCAAACAATATAATCCCTCTTCATCTTTAGCTTTCCAGAATACACCTGAAGGTTTTTGTGGTCCAAACTTAATTGGTATTTGGAATTGCTGCTAATTTCACCCTCCTGGAGAGAAACCATCTCCATCTTAAACAAGCAACCTCAGCTCAAGATGCCGTCACTACCATGCTTTGCTGCAGGTACGGTGTTCAGATTTAAAAGATAAAATAGGCCTTTGTATGGTATTTAAGGACAATGTGGAAGTTTATTTTTCTTCCATTTTGGACCCTTCTCCTGTCTGACGCCTCTGCATTATGAGATTTTTAATCCATTGTAATCTCTCTGCAAACTGCAGCTTTAGCTCCAACATGCAAATAAGCACATGTTAAGAAAACCCCAGTAGAACAGTCAAAGCTTATTTAAGATTAGTCAGATTCTCAACAATTGATGTTGGGTGTGTACTCAACAAGACTACATGTTGCAACTGGTTAAAAAGGAAAATTAAACAAATGCATTGTTTAACGGCACGCACACCTGTGCAACCAGTTAACAGTAGCTCTATTTTAGTTCACTGATCAGTGTTATAATTCAGTTTAACAGTACTGGACATATGTCACACTGAAAGTGGAAACAGTTTTGAAATTATTAATATCTAATTTTGACTGACTATGCATTTGGAGAACTTCTGTACGACGTCATCATAACACAGGAATGTGAATGGTATACCTTATTTAAAATTACTTCATGTGGTTCTAATTTCTTTGAATTGCTAAAATGATGACAGCCTGCAGGCAATAATAAGAAGCATTTGTAGTCAGAAGAATTTGCATTTAACTTTAAGGAGTTTAACAGCTGCTGCTGTGATTTTTCTAAAGAAAAAGAAAAACAAACACTGAGCATGCAAATCATTGAAGTTGCTCACCTTATCTGACCCACAGATCCTGTAGATCTTAGCTTGCATCCCTCGTTCAAAGCTGAGCCCATTTAGACGCTTTCCATGGCTGCCCAGCACACCATCAGAAGTCAGTTTTATCTCCTGCTTCCCCGCTGCTCCCCAGCAACGTTTGAGCAACACAGCCACAAACTTCGCACAGAGATGTCAACAGGAAGTCTTCAACAGTCTCAAAGATTAGCTTTCATCTTAAATTTATTCATGTTCTTTAATCTGTCTACATTACACCCCTTCATTCAAAAAGCAATATAAGTTGATAAAATGCTGCTGGCAAGGACTGACATGATGAGAAGGAAAACCTCAGCTTCCTTTAGAGATCTTCCAGGGAGAGTTTTTTGAAAGACAGAGACAAAAAAAAGCAGAGATTAAAATATTCAAAAGTTTTACAAAATGACGGCTATTGTTATAAGCGGTCCACAAAAGGCTAAGTAATATTAAAGAGCAAAATTGGCACGTATTCACTGAAATTGGCATTTTTAAAAATCTCATAAGGCAGGACAATACAGCCCACATACTGTAAAGTAACGAGAAAACAAAATGGAGTTTTAAATGTGCGGCAGAGGCATAGGGGCAAATATCTGAACTGCTGCCATCTTGGTTTGTAGGACGATTCATTGTGATGGGGCCACCTTCTGCGCTGCTGCCTGCACCCACAGAGGCCAATTAGTTCAAATCAGTTACTACTTAATGTTGTGTGTATGCATTTATGCTGGTCTGTATGTGGGATTTACAGGATCTTTTATCATTATTTGTTGGTCAGGTTGCAATCATGGAGGTTGTGTTTCCATGACAACTGAGTGAAATCCATCTGAAGAGGAAAGCTGTGAGTTGCTATTTTATCTATCACTGTCATGTATAGGCATGCACTACATGTAAAAGATGCCTTATAGCATACAGGCTCGGTTGTCAGATTAAAAGTACCTTTTGTCAACAACAACCTTTCAGCAGGTATTATAAATTATTATAATTATGGTCCAAACTTATTTATTTAATTATTATAAATACTTTTCATTATCCCCACATTTCTGTACTATATATATATATATATATATATATATATATATATATATATATATATATATATATATATATATATATATATATATATATATAATAGTAATATCATCTTTATTGTCATTGAAACATACATTACAACGAAATTTGTTCTCTGCTTTTAACCCATCACCCTTGGGGAGCAGTGGGCTGCCATGTGCGGCTTCTTGTGAAAAACAGTGGAAAAAAACTTTAAAGTAATTGATTTATATTTATTTCCTAAATGACCATGGTATAAGCGGGATAATGCCCTTCAAGCTGTGTATTATCTAAAATTAATGGACTTCGCAGAAACAACCGTCCTCTGCTTTGCGTCAGAATTAGTATTACTATAACTACATTTAAAAGAATACTTTTCTAGATAATTTGAAAAAAAAATTATAAAGATTTTTTTTTTAAATTTACCCAGATGTTAACAAACATCTCTTTTTTTTTCTAAGTGTCTGACATTAAATCAGACTGAACTTTAACCTTTATGTCATTTAGGATTACCTAAATGTTTTCCAGTTCACAAGTGATACAGTAAAGGCTGGTTCACATGGCAGGACAATGAGCCCAATTTTTCCGATATTCCCCTTCTGACCCCATCAGATGTCACTGTGGAGCTCTATGTTCACAATAATCAGTGGGACATGATCGTTCTTTATAGGGTAATGTAAAAAAGACTGGTTCCCTTACCAATAACGTTCTGTTGGAAACATTTGTGTCTATATATCTAAGTCTGCCTGAATACTAACAAGCTCAGTAGGCTAAATCCTCTTGAGGCGTTTTGAAATTGGGGCCGGCCCACCAACGTTAATTTAAATAATGAACACGCTCTCAGTGGATGCCCGTGGGGCACAAATCCTTTGGCCCCAAGTTCGGATCGTCCAATCAAAATACCAGAAATGCACGTGTTGTGTTTACTTTCTGCCAGATAGTGTGCCACAATCTAGTGTTGGTTGTCCTTGCTGGCTTGTTGAAGGATTGATGTGACTCTTAGTTGCTACTAATAGGCGTTGAGTTTTTGTGCCCCACTCAACATATCATGCCAGAGACGCCACTGTGCTGGAGGCACCATCCCCTTGTGGCCCTGTATGGATAAGTGAGTACAGGCAGTGGATGGAAGACTTTTCCATGATGTGTTGTTTTAAAATACATCCACAGGTGTGCCTCCATTTGCCCCAGGGCTGTAGACGAAAATTAGCTTTCATGGCTAACTCTGCCATAGTTACACGTGGTCTTAGAACTCATGCACTGTTCCATATTAAATAAAATAATAAAAATGACATTGTCAGTTAGACCTTACAGAAACTAACAAAGCTTTATCATCATTAGCTGAGCTTTCCAAAAATGTTTAAAGTCACAGTAACTTCAGGATTTAAAGACAGTACAACAATTCTCTAAGTAAATATCGCAATAGTGACCAAGGGGATTGGGGCTGTGTTATCATATCGGTAGCACAGGTGAAAAAAGTCACTCATTACTAACGAAATATTCCTCAACACGATTTCACTCAAGCCTGTATTCTAAAAAGTTAAATATACATTTCAATAAACTTTAGAAATATTTATTTTATAGATGTTTTTGGAGGAATGCAGTAGATAGGCACCAGCAACCCCCGCGACCCCATGAGGGACTAAGCGGATTAGAAAATGGATGGATGGATGGATGTTTTTGGAGGCCATCATGAGTGCCATTGCTTAAAGTTTGTTAAAGTGAGAGTTTCCTTCACTAACACATTTTTCAGTGTTTTTCAGTGTGAACTCCTGTTACTCCAAAAAAAACAAAAAACATATTTATACCTAAGCGTTTCACACATATTTGAGTGTCATTGTATCACAAAGAGCAAACATGGTGTAGCAAAATATGAGATTATGACCAGGCACCTTATATACAGGGGAAGTGAGGATGAAAAAGTATGGAGAGCAGGTAAAAATGATCAAGGGTTTCATTCATAAAGCTTGCATAGGCACAAAATGGAGCCTGAAACTTGCACAAGTCACTCTCTACACAAAAGTCAGGATCTTTAAAAAAAAAAAAAAGCTTGTGCAGTCCCCACGGCAACCCTGACTCATGCATACACTCATTTTGGAGACATGATCGTTCTTTATAGAGTAATGTAAAAAAAGACTGATTCCCTTACCAATAATGTTCTGTTGGAAACATTTGTGTCTATATATCTAAGTCTAATAATTTCTTGAACACGCTCTCAGTGGATGCCCGTGGGGCACAAATCCTTTGGCCCCAAGTTCGGATCTTCCAACCAAAATACCAGAAATGGTTTACTTTCTGCCGGAAAGTTTGGCACAATCTAGTGTTGGTTGTCCTTGCTGGCTTGTTGAAGGATTGATGTGACTCTTAGTTGCTACTAATAGGCGTTGAGTTTTTGTGCCCCACTCAACGTATCATGCCAGAGACGCCACTGTGCTGGAGGCACCATCCCCCTCTGGCCCTGTATGGATAAGTGAGTACAGGCAGTGGATGGAAGACTTTTCCATGATGTGTTGTTTTATAATACATCCACAGGTGTGCCTCCATTTGCCCCAGGGCTGTAGACGAAAATTAGCTTTCATGGCTAACTCTGCCATAGTTACATGTGGTCTTGGAACTCACACACTGTCCCATATTGAATAAAATAATAAAAATGACATTGTCAGCTAGACCTTACAGGAACTAACAAAGCTTTATCATCATTAGCTGAGCTTTCCAAAAATGTTTTAAGGCACAGTAACTTCAGGATTTAAAGACAGTACAACAATTCTCTAAGTAAATATCGCAATAGTGACCAAGGGGATTGGGGCTGAAAAAAGTTACTCATTACTAACGAAATGTTCCCCAACACACTGATTTCACTCAAGCCTGTACTCTAAAAAGTTAAATATACATTTCGATAAACTTTAGAAATGTTTATTTTATAGATGTTTTTTTAGGCCATCATGAGTGTCATTGCTTAAAGTTGGTTAAAGTGAGAGTTTCCGTCACTAACAAAGTTACTCAAATTAAAGGTTCGAATTTTTCAGTGTTTTTCAGTGTGAACTCCTGTTACTCCAAAAAACAAAAAAAACAACATATTTATACCTAAGTGTTTCACACGTATTTGAGTGTCAGTGTATCACAAAGAGCAAACATGGTGTAGCAAAACAGAGGATCTGACAAATATGAGATTATGACCAGGCACCTTATATACAGGGGAAGTGAGGATGAAAAAGTATAGAGAGCAGGTAAAAATTATCAAGGGTTTCATTCATAAAGCTAGCATAGGCACAAAATGGAGCCTGAAACTTGCACAAGTCACTTTCTACACAAAAGTCAGGATCTTTAACAAAAAAAACAAAAAAAACTTGTTGGAAAAATGTGCAGTCTTCACGGCAACCCTGACTCATGCATACACTCATTTTGGAGACGAGGGGAATTGGAGAATTCCTCTCAGACGTTTAACGTCAGTCCATATCAGACTTTACCATAAACATTAGAAACCACTGTGTTATTCATGCTTGTGCTGGTAACGCATAACTATACAAAAAAAGGGGGGGGGGGTGAGCAAATTCGTAATCATCAGGGGGAGACCTCATTCTCCTGGTTTCACTGGCTCAGACGAATTTTGTTTTAAGTCGTTCCTACGGCGTAAAACTACAACCAAGTTCACTTTTTAACAAGTTCTTTTAATGCGGGCCACATATTTGCTTTTACCTCTGATTTTCAAATTTCATAAACTCCTCTTTCATATTTTTTTTCCTGTGGTTACCTTTTCTCCTTGGCAAAAAACAATCAGCTGTATATGTACTTTTTGAGTGTGGATTCTGTGCAAAGTTTTATAAATGAGACCCTAGGTGATTATAGGTGACAGCAAAGAGAGAGGGAGAATAATGACAGACGTAGACAGGGAGGAAACACAGAAATCTAAAAGAACATGATACCAACAAAAAATAGAATAAATGAATAGAATCCACTAACTAAATTCAAAGTAAAAAATAAACAAACATTAAAGTATGAAAACTGAAAAAGGCACTATCCCAGGAACTTAAAGAATCAGGTCAAAACAAGCAAAAATCTCTGGGAATCGTAAATAGACCCAGAGCACATCAAACCAAATTGTTTTCCTGATATCTGCATGCTGCTTTGAACTTTTGTCACCATTACATTCTAAATTCCTTTTACTCTACATGTTTGAACACATTTTTTTGCTCGCCTGTGACCTGTGATCCTTGAAGGAGAGAAGCCCAGTCCCTGAGGACCACCACAACTGCAGATAGCATCCACACATACCAGGAAATTCTTGGCCCCTTTTTTATTTATTCAAGCCTGCAAGTCGGATAAGTACAGAGAACAGGAGCTACAGATGGAATTTTCCTCCCATCCCATTGGCAGCACGCACGCACACACACACCACACACACACCACAGACCTACATACACATCACGGACCTGTTGGTGACCTTGTCTTTGCAGTCTCTGAAACATGAATTTTAAATAAGCACCCTCTTCACCGAGATCAAATGACTCCCTCAAACACGATGCCAAATTATTCATCACATTGTCATGTCTGAGCTGCCTGAAGCCAAAATATGGCATGACTTCCTTATCATAGTTTACAGAGTATTGATCAAAATGTCAAATCTTGTGCATGCCAGACATTGTGTGAGGGAAAAATATAACCAAACCAAAGTCTAGACATTTAAAAACACATAGTAAAACAAACAAGAATCCATCAGACTGATACTGTACAATATATTTATTTCTGTGTAAACTGAGTTTTTGAGCTTTGCATGAAAAGAAAGAGCCAGTGCCCATATTCACAAAGGAATCTTTGTGAATATGGGCACTTCATCGGTCGTTATGTGGTTATCTGAAAGTAGCTCTTAATGACATAATTTTAGGAAAAATCTTAGAATTTCCCAAATTCTGAGAATTTTACATTTTTAAGATAAAATATATTCACATATATATTCACATATATTAAGAGAGCTCCTAAAGTGAAAACATGTTAGGGGTGCTGAGGAGGACTTTTAGCGAGCCTAAGAGTGTCTTTAGCAGGGAAGATGGTGGAAACAGAGAGAGCTGATTGGCTGATACCATCTGTGAGGAAGTGGAGGAAACGAGTGCTTTAACAATCTACAATTACTAATATGTAACAGGATAAACTTTATTGTCCCCATAGAGGGAAATTAATTCGTTTCAGCGCCCCAGCAGTTTAAAGGCACGGCTCAGTAATGTCATTTTATTAAGGATAAATAAATAATAGGAAATAATCATGAATATAAATTAGAGAAATTTACAAAGAATATATATAAAAGAGGTGAAAGAGTATTTTCTGTATAGCAAGATAATGTTAGTAGTCTAAATGTCCATCTAGAAGTTTACTTATGATGATCTCATGTTCCAAGCTGGTGCGTAAAAGATATGTCATTGTTTTCTCTCCAAATTCTCCTTAGGTGTGAGTGTGTGTGAGAATGGTTGTTTGTCCTGTTTGTCTATGTGTTGCCCTGAGACAGACTGGCGACCTGTCCAGGGTGAACCCCGCCTTTCGCCCATGGTGAAAGGTGGGGTACACCCTGGTGCCTGGAGATAGGCACCAGCAGCCCTCATGAACCCATGAGGGATAGACGTGTTAGAAAATGGATGGATGGATGTCATTGTGTTGCCAAATCGAACCGCTTCATACAAGCAGGTAATCCCAGTGAAATGCTGACAGGTGAGTGTGCATTAATATCAAATAGATAAAGTAGTAAAAGGGCCTGTGAGCTGAGTAAACATAACAACAAGCAAACCAAAATAACAATGAGGATGTAAATGTGGTGCATTTTGATGTTGTGTGACAATTCATTTTGATAGATTTCATCTTAATCCAGTTTAATTGGTTAATTTCTCTCCTTTCACCACTAAGAGCATATTTGTGTTGATCTTTTTTTTTCTTCTTATACTATCTACCAATCACGGCTTTTAATAGACAGAGTCCCACCTAGCAACGGGGTCAAGCACACCTCCTCACTAAGATAGATAATTCTGTCACTTCCTTCCCCAGAGTCGCTCTGAGCAGCTATTTGAATCACTCTTAAGCCAAGACTCCTAGCTAGGAATCTTTAGGCTAAGGTGTGATCTCTGAGAGGATTCTGAGAATCTTTGTGAATACGGGCACAGGAAGACAGAGAAGAGGAAAAAGAATGCCAGCCGCTCAGTGACAGGCTGGCATTGTTCAGGTTTTGACAGAAGTCAGGAAATCCCATCTGATCGTTAGATGGGTGTCAAGATTCCTGACACCCATCTAACAATAAGAGTGGTATGAAGAGGCTTTTGTGTACCCGCCAGAGTCAGTTCCTCCATCTGCAGCATGCTCACCTTATGTGGACACAGGGAGGAAGCCTTTATAGGCCAGAAAATCAAAGAAATAAAGACGCAACATGTGGAAAAATATGTCAACAAATGAAGCTGGCAGGCCACAGGTTTAAATCTTTCATGGCTCTACTGATGGACGACACGGATCAAATGAGCTTTTTTCATTGTCTTGTTTTGCTCTGTTGGCTTGTTGGGTAAAATTGTTGCATCAGTAAAGCATGCATGAATGGAGTGACACAAGGTCTTGCAGAAAGATTTCTATCTTCTGAAATTTATTTGCACTTTTTACAACTGCTAATGCATGTGTTGTAATATTTTAAGTGATATAACAACACAAGACTGCAAGTAGTTGGGCAGCCGAATGACTATATCAAAGGCTCTTTCAAAACGTGTTTAGAAAAGTGTGGCATGCATCTGCATCCAGCCCTGTTTAATCTGATAGCCATGACAAAAATCCACCGCAACTCACATTTTTCAAACGTCCCTTGGTATTAACTAGAATTAGCAAATATTCGAGGAGGTATCAGTAAGTGTTTTGGACTATTTAATATCTATCTGATTTTTCTGTAACTCTGTGTCTTTGTCACTCTCACACCCACATTTCTCCATTGTGAGACAATAATTGAATTTCTCATCTTTATTATGTTATTAAGCATTAAATGAAGGCCGCCGGCGTTAGGCCCTCAAATGTTTGTTAGAGAACATTGGTGAACAAAGAGCATCGAGAAGAGAAAATATACCACAGAAGACTTCAAGCTGTAACTGCGTTCCTACAAAGTATTGACTACAGAGGGGAGGGGTCATTACAAATGTGTTTGCCACTTTTTAGATCTTTATTCGTATACTGATTTTTATTTAAAACCTTCTCCCCATTCATGAATGTGTTCTAACCTGTTCTGTTATATCGTGTAGCATCTCAGTAAAATACACTATGTCAGGTCATAACATGACAAACAAATAAATCCTAGATTATAGATCAATCCCCCTATAATGAGCTAAAAAATTCCTGCATCACAAAGAACACAGCTGCACTGCTGCTGTTTTTGAACATAGAGAAAATAAGGCTGAGATTTTATTCAATATAAGCACAGAAACAGCGACACCATGTGGATGCACCAGGGAAGTGAATCTCTTTTCCAGGAGTGGCAATATGCTGGTTTATAACTCGTCAAATTGAAGCTCAAACCAACCAAATTGAATATTATTTACAGTGTTTTATAAGTAGCTTATCCATTGGGTGCAAAATCACTTGCTTTCTCCACCTGGTATCCCATAGCCAATAATCATGTTCTTATAAAATAACTGAAGAGATTCTACTTACAACACCAGAAGCAGCTTTTCACACTTTTTGCCCTCATGAACCACTAATAAATGCAAATTACATGATTTCTATGTGACAGGAGTTGTTTTTTATTAGCAAGAAATCTTTGATTTCTCACATTTATGTCAGATCTGTACATTTAAACATTTTAGTAAATTAATAAAATTCTTGAATGTGGGTTTTGTGTTCCGTAAAGTCATTTTTGAACATTTTCCACAGTTTGCTCCCATAGAAGCCCATTAAGAGGGAGAATTACAACTTTCAATTTAGTTAAGTTTATTTTTATAGCCCCCGATTCACAACATTTGTTACAAAGTCAATTCCGTTCAATTATATTAGCCACACAGACAGATTGATTAAAAAGTTTCCTATCTAAGGAAACCCAGAAGATTGCATCAAGTCAATGAAGTGCAGCATTCACTCATCCTGGATGAACACATAGCTACAGTGGACAGTCGCTTACAAGGTGTTGTTGACTTTGCAGCAATCCCTCATACTGAGCCTGCATGAAGTGACAGTAGAGAGGAAAACTCTCCTTCAACAGGAAGAAACCTCCAGCAGAACCAGGCTCAGTGTGAACGTCTATGTCCCACAACCGACTGGGGTTAGAGAAGACAGAGCAGAGACCAGGAATACTTTCTATGTGATAAATGTAAAAGAATGGCAGCTCCATAGGTGGCTTCATCAATAAAATACAGCCAAACAATAAATTAGTCTCTGTCACTTTATTGTTTCAATAAAGTCTTGAAGCTCCAGTTATTAAAATGGTTTCTGATCAAATCAAGTGCTGTCTAAACAATGTACTACTCATCACAGGAAAACCTATTTTTTCAAGTGAGAATTTATTTCTTTTCAAACATTAAAGAAAACTGATGAGATAAAGGTTGTATAAACAGTATATAAAAGTAAAAAAAAAATAATAATCCTAATTTTTTTAGTTGTCAAAACTCTAAGTATGTTTAATTTGTAAAATTGTAATTGAGAAGAGAAATTACAAATGTGTCATTGGAAAGAACACTAAAATGAAATTACCGGGGGAAAAAAAATTTACTAGGCATAACTTTAAAGGTTTACATGACTCAAAAACATAGTAAATTTTTCTTTTTTTTTATCATTTTACGTTTTATAACAGGAATGGACTTTTATCATCTTCAGTGATTGGTTTACAGAACACACAGCTTACCTGCTATAGATCAGAGACAAGTTGTCTGAGGAGCAGGACATGAGCAGAAAGCCTGTTACAGAGGATGGCGTGCACGGCAAGACCAGCAAACCAGCAACCTCCACGTTCAGTATGTAGAAAAGTCATGACTGACAGCTTTTATACCACTTGATGTAATCTCCGAATTGGATCACTGTATAATCGTTTTAGGTGAGCAACACTGACTCAAAGTTTTTCTTAATGTTTATTACCCACTCTAAAATCACCTTAAATGCAATTTTAAAGACCACAAACTTTCCCTTTTTTATACACGTAGTATCCTTTACTAAGTATATCCCGAATCCCTTTTGCCTTCCACTCTATAATAATTCCTCCTGCCATAGATTCAACATAAAGATCTGGTATACATTGACATGATGGCATCGTGCACCAACTGCAGATTTTCTGGCTGCACATCCATGACCCTCATCTTGCTTTGCTACCATCCTAAAATGAGCTTGGATTAAGATTTGACAAATGTGGAAGTCAATGGAGAACCGTGAACTATTTGTGGTGTTCAAGACATCAGTTTGAGATGATCTGAGCTTTGTGAAAAGGTGCATTATCCTGCTGGAAATAGTCATGAGACGTTGAATATGTCACACTATAGCCATAAAGGGATAGACATGGTCAGTAATGATAGGCTGTTAAACAATAGTCAGTTGTTACTAAGGGACCCAAAGTGTGTCAAGAAAAGAAGCCCCCACAGCATCACACCATCACCTGCAGCCTGAACTGTTGATGCAAGGCAGGATGGATTCTGGCTTTCGTGGTGTTCTGACCCTAAACACTGAAATCTTGACTCATCAGAGGAAGCAAATGACAAATTATATGTCATCTGTCTAATTTAAGTCAAGCTGGGTGAACTGTAGCCTTGTTTCTTTTCCAGACCTGACAGGAGTAGGGCCAGGTGTAGTCTTTGGCAGCTGTGGTTATCTGCTTCAAGGTTTGATGTGTGCTGTGTGCAGAGGTGTTACTCTGCATACCTTGGTGATAAAAAGTGCCTGTTTGACTCTCCTGGGGCAGTTTTATCATTGCAAACCTGTTTAATTCATCCTTCTTTAACATCTGACATCAACACACCTGTCTCTCATTGGATATTTTCTCTTTTCTGACTATTCATTCAAGAAACGGTTATGATGCCACGTTTGAACTTCAGCAAATCCTCTTCGCCCCATATAGATGCCTGAATGAATGAATTTGCAGCAATTTGATTGACTAATTTACTGCTTATTCACAACCAAGTGAACATTATCAAACCTGACAGACAACTGTGTGAATACCACCCAGAAAAAGTAAGAACATGCGTTGCTTTCCCACATTTAATGTGATGGATGTCGGGCTGCACAGTGTAGCAGTTGTTAGCACCGTTGCCTTGTAGCCAAAAAAAAAAATGGATTTGACACCATAATGGACTGGCGAGCTGACCAGGGTGTATCCCACATCCCACACAGTTACCTCAGATAGGCGCCCCAGACAGCACTTGCCACCCCACTGACCTAGTTTCATAGTTAAAACGAAAATAAAAGTTTATTTCCAATGCACCTTGGACAAAGACAGCCATGCAAACTATCATTTGTGTCATTTATACCAACCTGTTCTCCAGATCTTTGCAGAACGGAAATGTTGTTCACAGTGTGCAAAATATGGACAAGTGTGCCACAGTTGGACCTACAGAGTACAGTATTGGGATATTCCAGCGAATACAGACAGACAGTGTTTTGTCAGAAGAACTCAGATTGGTTCATACGTATCTCTTTTACACCATCAAGATATGAAACAACATTTAAAATCCTAGATTTACACACTTTAAAACCCTCTGGTCTATTGTGTAAACTTGCTAAACATCAATGAAACATTAAAACATTATCATAGCATGAAGAGTTCATATTTTCAATAGTGAAAATATTTTTTTGCAAAAAAGAAAAAATAATATTAAAAAAGGAGTTGGCTTAAAGTCTAAGAATCAGTCTCGGTTTAATGTTATGTCAGTTAAAGTAAGTCGGCTGGACGAATCCACTTGGCATAAAAGGATGCAGGAGCCCCCCAGTGGATGAAAGCGGAACACCTCCAGCTGTGTGGAAAATCACACTCCCAGAGGTGAAGTTGGAGAAAGTTTGGTGGAAGGCGCCGGAGCCTGAGCCGCAGGATGGTGGGTTTGGACTGACGCTGACCAGGGAGCTGGAGCCGGTCTGCAAGGTGCTGTCTGCTCCAGGGTTCTGTTTTTTCCACTTGGTCCTCCTGTTCTGGAACCAGATCTTCACCTGCGTTTCGGTCAGACTCAGGGACAGAGCCAGGTTCAGTCTCTCGCACACTGACAGATACCGAGTAGCGCGGAACTTGTTCTCCAGAGCCACCAGCTGTTCGTAAGTGAACGCCGTTCTGGCGCGTCGCGGTTTGGCGCACGCCTGGTCTGCTCGACGCCGCTTGTGCGGTGGGGGGTCCTGCGGGGTGGCCACAGTCTTCTTGCAGGAGTCCTCGTGCTCGCAGGGGGAACACGTTAGGATGGGATCAGGGAGGACTGTTGGATCACTGGAGTCTTCATCTGCTGTGTCCTCTCCTGTGAAGAGACACAAATAACTTTAGTCCAGTGGTGTCACGAAGGGAGGGGCAGAGGGGCAAGGGCCACCAGCCAGAGAGACATTTGCTGTTGTTGTTTTGGGATGGATATAGAAGAGTACCTCTTTATTTGTGTATTTATTTACCTATAGGTAGTTTTTTTTTTTTTGTTTGTTTGTTTGCCTTTCAAAAGGCAAAATTACTTTGTTCTGGTTATACCGACCATTCATTGGTAAAAAGAATTACAAAAACCTTCACAAAGACAGAGCAAAAAAAAAGTAAACTTCAAGATGAGACATTGAGCTAAAAAAAAAAAAACAGCATATCCTGTAAATATAAGTTGTGCTAATAATCCACAGCTTTCTGGGACATTTTGACATTTGAACTGAAAAGAGTTTTATGGTAAAATAGTGTTTTTATGAAACCCGGTGTGGAAACATCTAGCAGGGGTGTCATACCTAGTAGTTTCAATTTAGTCATTTGTAATGACTAAATAATAACGCTGAAAATGTTTTCACCAGTTCTCTCCCTAGACTGGAATGTATCTGTGAATGTGGATTAGGAAAAATTGGGAAGGAAACCTTGGGATGAGTTTTTGCAATGAAAGAAGCTGGAGTAAAAAACTGATGAAAAAAAAATCATTAGCTGGGCCAGATAGTGACTTTTGCTACATTTTAAAACGTACATCTGAATAAGAGTTTCAGCTCACTCAATTTGAAAAACTTTGCTATTAAACACAGAGAAAATGTTTACTCAGTGTCTTATGAATCTGATCCTATTGTAATCTCATGTTCCCTTTTTAGATGTATGCACTCATCAATATGTTCAGTAAATTCCTGACCTCCGTGTTCCTTATTTCTTCATCTATAAAATAAGGTAGATGTTTACAAATATTTCATTCATTTAGATTTATTCCGTTCTGTTTTTTTTCTCTCTCTCTCTGTCAGTTTTTGTTTTCTTTTTAAAGTGGGCAATGACGATGGAATGTAAAGGAAATTAAAATAATCTGCTAGGTTTTTTGTTTCTTTGATAGTTTTTTTTTTTAAGTATTGACGATTGCAATGGCATTTTACCGTTTTCAAATAGATAATTCTAGGGGATTTTAAATAGGCGTATCTATAAACATAGATATGCCACCAGCTCTATTAAAAATACACAGGGCTTCAGGAACAGCAACCTCTATACAGGACCTCAAAATGCTGTGGCCCCTGTTCCAGGTCCAGGGTGCTGAAGGACAGCTCCTAACAAATTAGAAATCTGTCAAAATCTGGCCGAAACATGACAAAATGTTCATTATGCAGAGATATTTCCACTATTCCCTTTTTATGGTTAATTTAACTAAAAAATCAGAGAACATATGTTTTTATATCGAAGAAACGTTTGATTTGGGGTCAGAGGTTGGTAGAGTGGAAAGCAGCATTCAGAGGAGAAGGAAGACTTGGTCACTAATCCTTAAATAATTTATAAAGCGCCCGGCGCTTCAAATGTCATGTTGCGGAAAGAAATCCCGTCTAAATCCAGCTCCGCCACCACAGCCGTGACGTGCTAATGGAGTTTCATATTTGCTGCGGCGATCGATAAATGTCATCTATTTAAAAGGAAGTTTTAATCGAACGATATTTAGGATCAGACATGGATGGGGAGTGAGGTTTGTACCTGCAAGGTGCTGGAGGGAGATATGCAGGAAGCAGTAATGGGATATCGATCAAAGCGCGCAGAGGCATCCTCAATGGGACGATTTAAACAATTATCTGGCCTGCCTGTCCCGGTGCCAATCACAGGCGGGGGCTCTGGGAGCAAGCCTTTGTGGCTCCCCCGAAAGGAAACGCAGCTTTGGAAATTAAGGGAAGGTCATCCAGAGATGACTGCACATCTGATAGCAAATCCCCTCCCTGCGTTTAGGTTCAATACATTTTATTTTCGAAATGCAAAAGATTTATTGTATTAATTTTATTGTCTTTATGTTTATAATTATGTATGCGTTTAACTATCCAAAATGAAATACGGACGGCACTGCTGTTTGTTTTTTTTGTTTTTTTTTATTATTATTATTATTATTTTTTATTTTATTTTTTTGTTATTGAAACAATATAACAATTATCAGAAAGATGTAGCATAATTCATGTGAACATACGGACAGAGAGTGAGTGTAAAGTTTTCAATACCTGCATCTGCGCGCTCCTCTCCGAAGCCTCTTACCGCTGCGCTGTCCCATTCCAAACTTGTTCCCTCTGCATCTGGCGCAGTAAACTTCTCCTTGGCGATGGGAAGTTCGTTTGCCCTTTTGCTGTTAAACTTGTTCGGATCCAATATATCATCTATGGAAAAGGAGATTTTGTGGCTAGTCATCATCATCGCTCCGTAGGTGTCATTATCATTTGATGGTTTGAGCCTTGGGATGACAGAAGAAGCCGTTCCAGTGCGTAATTACGCGCGCAGAGAGGAGCTTCTGATTTTTCAGCCTGCTTCTACTCCTCAAACTTCCCGTGGAGCGGACTTTTGGAGCGGTTTTCCCCCCAGAGTGCAGACTTCCACTCCCCTCCGCCGCTGTAAAGTCTGTCTCACAGCCTGAATGAAATGACCGGTGGCAGTCTTTAAAGCGTCTGAGCCAAACCCCCTCCCCCACCCCCATTTCTCTCAACCAGACACGTGACACAAACACTATTAGTGTTTCACACGACTACCTAATGGTCTCAAAGCGTCCAATGATAATCACCCATATCATTAAACTCAATAATTGACGAGATGTATGTAAATTGGGCGCAGATGGCACTTGCTCCATTGGAAATCGTCCTGTCTTTGGAGCATGGACGCTGTTTAAAGCGTTAATGTATGGTATTTTTTACTTAACTGAGGCAAAATAAAAAAATAAAATAAATAAATAAATAATAATAATAATTTAAATTACATCCCAATATGAATAAAAACCGATGAGTGTTTATGTAAATTGTAGAGTCTATGGCTTAATGATTTTTGCTTTGTAAATGATTTGTGCGCCTCTGCGGAACCATTTGTATTGAATTAATTCATACAAATGCACCTAATTTAAAAGCAAGAATAACTTTGTGTGTTTATATCGTACTGTATTTATGTACTTCCTGCAAACTGAACGCTTTTTTAAATGAATATTATTATAAATACTGTTACCTCTATTTAACCTGGAAGATCCACTGATATCAGAAATCTCTTTTATAAGGGAAAGTTGGCCAACATAGCAGCCACACTAATCAAAACAGTAAAGAAATACTTTCATAAAATGTAACAAACAATAAAGCAGAATGATGCAACTACCCAAGCACAGTGACCTCTCAAGAAAAAAAAAAGATTCAATGTCACTGCATTTCTACCTTATGCTAAGAATCCTTAGTGGATGTGAAAAGTGTTTTTGTGTGTGTGTGTAATGAGTGTTCAAAAATTATTCCAGGAGAATACAACCACACAGTACCTTGAGAAAGTTTTATAACTCTTTAACTTTTTGTGTTGTCATGCTTTAACACTAAACCTCAATAATGGGGCGGGGGTCTGCAACACTTTGGAGTGGAAGGGAAATTATGGTTTTCAACATATGTTCCAAACAAAAATCTAAAAAGTATGACATTCATTTGTCTTCAAGTTTTTGTGGTTGGAGGAGGAGATTGACATTGAATGTTTGCCGGACAGAGTTCAAGAGGAGATGGATGGAGCTAAGTTCAGGGCAAGCTGTTCAACACTGTAACAGACTTCAGACCTAGGTGGACGTTAGACAATTAACAATACCAGTGTCTCCACTCTAGGCTGGACGATATAGAAAAAAAGCATATCAATAAAATATAAATTGTATTATATGATACCGATAATCATCAAAACATGCAAAACATATTTTAAGTGCAGCCCTGATCAGTTTATGCTGTTGTTTGATTATTTATTTTTAAATAAAGAATTCAAACTCAACCCTTTATTCAATCAACTTTTTACTAAAATTGCAAAAAAATTAAAAAAAACATGCTCTCTGAACCCCTTGAAGGGGCGGGCTTTGGGGGCCCTGGATCTGCATTTGTGATTGGTTGGGAGAATGTAATGACTGTAGTATTAACCTACATGACAGGCTAGAAAGCAAAAGGAAGGAAAACTGTTCTATTGAACTTTTTCTTGACCATTTTTTTTCGATAGATAAGACACGTCTATTGTTCGATAAATATTGTTACTGAATTATCATCCAAACCTACTCCACTCAAGAACAAGTTATAAATCATGTCCTTCAGACCTGTACAAACTTCATTAAGTTCATATAACCTATGTTTTTTGCTTTATCTAGTTTGCAAATTAGTTTTATTTTGCTACTTTTAATACTTTGCTTGAATATGATATAACGTAAAGCTGTAACTTATATTAATGCTCCTCGTTTTGCTTACATGAACTTGATAAAATCTACCATGAACCTTTGAGATTCACTGCAAACCTTAAAGCTCATCGCTGTAATGTGTATTCTAACTTTAAATGATCTGACTTGTCTGCCATATTCTCATTTGAAAATATATTTTTGGTTTTCTACCTTCACCTCTATTATCCTTTATCCATTTCAAAAAATACCTGATGTTACCAGATTTGTTCACATGACCTGCATTTGTAGAAAAGATGCAAAGAGCCCAAACTAAGTTAAAAAAAGAAGACATGAAAATGTAAATATTCAGTTAATTCTTGTAATTGGGTCCAAAAATCAGCTAAACGGGACAAGAACTTTTGAACAATGTACAGGTTCAAAAAAGTGGGAGCAAATGTTGCACACCCTTTGGCTCATAATTGTACTGCTCACATTTAATCTAAATCATTGTGCTCTATTTATATTTTATTAAATCTTTTATCATGTCTGTATAATTTGCATGTGTATTGGACTTGTCTTGGTAATTCTTTTACCAGCTATCCATAATAATTCAAAAATGTACACATAAAATGTTATTGCCCTTTTTTTGTCCTTCTTTTAGTGGGTGATATACCAAATTAATATGTAAGTGTCTTAAAAACTGTGGGCTGTACTTTAAGAGCAAAATCTCTTATTCAGTGATGTAAAACAATACTTGGGTCAATAATTAGGGCATTTAAACATTTAACATCAAAACAGAATATTCAGTAAGAGGAGCACGGACCAGACTGGAGGAACGACAATCACTTAGTCATCTCTATGTTTCTACGGAGTCTTCACAACTAAGAACAAATGCAGCTGATTGCTTTTTCAACAAACCTAATTGATTTAGATTTGCAGTCAATCTACTCCAAAGTTTTTCTGATTAGAGTTCAATGCAAAGGGACACAGTGCTGTTTAGAACTGGATGACCGGCAAATGGGTAAAATGGTGAAACCAGCACAGAATCAATATCCTCAAGCAGGTGTCCAATACAGATAAAACCTGATGTCTAAAGACAGGCATTTTGAAAAGTTGGAAGGTAACCCGCAGGTCAGAAGGGATGATTCGAAGCATTAGTGGGTCTTTGAAAAGATTTTCAGTTAATTATTGCTGTTCAGTTTATTTATTTTAAATTGGACTAACTTTGCAGGAAGTTTTATTCCCACAAAGTTAGCTAATCCACAAACGCCCTCCTGGACAATTTTGCCAACACGTTAAAGTCTAAAGGGCCTGGCAAAAGATTTCGCACGACTGAAAATCTGCAAGTTTTTTTTCCAGAAACAGAAATCTGAAAAGTGTTTTACAAATTTATATTTAACGTCGCGGAGTCAATTGCATGTAGATTTTCCTCTTACTGCAACACGACTGAAGGTCTGGTATGTGTCTCTAGTAATTGTCCATAGACGTAATTTTTCCCCACTCTTCTTTGCTAAATAAATCAAGCTCTGTCAGACTGGATGGAAAGAATCTGTGAACAGCTGTTTTTTTTTTTTAGCTTTTGGATCTTTTTTTTTTTTATATGCTGAAGCCTCTAAGTGTAAGATGTCTTATTCCATGTATGCTCCGTACACAGCTATGGCCATCTACATAATAACTCTGACCATATTCCCTGATGCTAAAAAGCATCCCCCAGCATGATGCTGCCACCACCATGTTTCACTGTGGCAGTGGTGAGTTCAGGGCGGTGTACATTGTTAGTTTTCTACCATGCATAGTGTTTTGCATGGAGGGAAAATAACAATACATTTAAGTCTGTTCTGAGCACCGTCTTTCTTACATTTGCTGTGGTCCTTCATGGCATTTAGTAAACTTTAAACATGATTTATCTTGGCTTTATTTGAACAATGCCCTCCTCAATTTTCCATAATTGCTATATTTGTGTTTCTGGATGAGGGTTTGAGCAGTGCTTGTTGAGATGTTCAAATTATCGGATATTGTTTCATATGCATCACTGCTTTAAACGTCACCATAATTTTCTCCCTGACCTACCTGCTGTGTCCCTTGGTCTAGGTGAGTCTGCTTGTTCCCTAATGATCGCTTGCCATCCTTCTGAGGCCTTCCTGGAACCGTTGCATTTAGGGTGAAATTATGTTACACACAGGTGAACCCTATAAACTGACCAGGTGACTGCATTGGATCTTATTTAGGGGTATCAGAATCAAAGGGAGATGAAAGGGTCAGCTGGAGGATTCAGCCATGTTTACAGACTATTTAAAACCTCCCTCACAGTTTCCTTGCTTAGTGCTGATCCTTCTGCTGCTCATCTACACGCAGCTTTCATTGCTCCCCAGTCATAGCACAGTCTGCAGTTCCATAGTCAAACATTTGTGGAAACCTCGACCAAAGGGTGTCTGCGTGCCAGCATTTGCATGTTCATTACCCTTGCACGGGCATTATTGTTGGCTCTCCATATGAATGGAGCCCACTGCACGCTGGAGGTTTACAACTTCCTGCGAGAAAGCCCCGTGGCCGGACATCTGTTTACGTGGGTCGGTGGGACAAAAGGACGAGCCCCGAGGACAAAGAGGCCTTCAGGTAGACTTCTGAGAGTGGGGCCAGCGCTGTGGTCTTCACAGAGGAACCATCCCTGTCAAACACAGCGGGGAACCGAGGAGACACACTTCCATCCGACAGCCCCCTCTGGGGTCAATAAAGTCGCCTCTTCCCAGGGAGGCTGCCAAACATCAGATAATTTGTCTAATGGCAGGAGCAGGGTTATGAGTTCCAGTCGAGTTCCACAGACTTTTGTCCTCATTGTTTTCTTGAAATTCCAACAGAGCCTCCTCCACGCTTCTGTAAAATGGGACTCAAACAAATGAGCCGCAGGAGTCTGGTCAACCATTAAGGAAGGATGTTTCATCCAAAGCGGGGAAATTCTCCTTGTTGCTTTATTGCGTTGGTTTAATTTTCTTTCATTTGAATGCGTCTGCTAACAGAGAGGCTTCTCTGATGAATCCTGATGATTTTGGTGACTTTCCCTATGTGTATTCACTTCTAATTTTGCCTGTATTTTGGAATATGACCAAACATCTGGACCGCTAATGACATTCCCATCAGCATCATCTACACCTTATGTTTACTGCTAAATAGAAAATGTTGCCATTGCATCAGAAGGGAAAGACTTGCCATGCTCAAACAGAACAGAGATATAAACTCTACAGTTGTGGCACATGTTATCCTGAATGCACCCCCCCCCCCAAAAAAAGCTAATCATCCTCACATCAGTCATCACCAATCAGCCGAGCTGCACAACAAAAAGTACGCTGCTGGAAACTCGGCTTCCAGACCCTTCTGCATTGAGTTTGCAAGTTTTTCTCGAGCATTTTGCAGGTCTCACTTTTTGCGATGGCCTAAAATAGGAAAATTGAAATTGAGATTAGAAGTAAGCATGCATTCTTCTTCTTATGGTGAAAAAGAGACCAGCCTGCTTCACCGGGTCTCCTGGAATACTTCCTGAAACTCACAAAAAGTAATGTTTGTATCCAGGAGCTGATAGGTTTTCATGTACTATTGAAGTTGTTATTTTTGGGCCCTCACCTAATTTTCAAGGTAGCAGTTACTGATCATTAAAGCTTACCCGAGAAAGGCATTTAAAGGGACAGTTGCAACACAGACTATCTTCAACCAACCATGAAAGTAATGCCTTGTCCTGTTTTTAGCCTCATTGCACTGGTTGCCTGTTCAGTTTAGGATTCATTTTTAAGATTATTTTATTTGTTTTTTAATCTTTGAATGCTCTGGCCCCACGCTACCTCTCTGAGCTTCTGCGAGGGCATTGCCCGTCCCGCTCGCTCAGGTCAGCGGACCAGCTTCTCCTGGACGTGCCGAGGACGCTACGGAAGCTCAGAGGGGACAGAGACTTTTCTGAGGCAGCTCCAAGGCTTTGGAACCTGCTGCCGTTACACACTGTCCATTTTTAAATCTGCTCTGAAAACTCGTCTTTTCTCATTAGCTTTTGACGTATCATGACAGAGCTCACCTTGTTTATTTTATTCACGTTTTTTACATGTTTAAATGTTTTATGTTATGTTTTACTCAACTTACTTATAATATTTTTACATGTTTTTATTGTGTTTTACTCTAGTTGCTTATTGGGTATGCTGTTCAGACTTGTTGAGCATTTTGGTCAGCTGTGCTGTTTTTAATGTGCTTGTAAATAAAGTCGGCTTGGTGTCATATCAATGTTGCGGCCAACATAATCACAGGGAAGACTGCTGACTTGAGAGTTGTCCAGCAGACAGTCGTTGATAAACATCCACAAGAAAGGTAAGTCATAAAAAGTCATTTCCAAAGAAGGAGGAGATTGGGTTGTATCCAAGGATAAGACTGGAAAGTTAAGTGAAAGGAAAAGATGTCAAATGGCTGAATTGGTTCCTCAGTCTGCAGTCGAGTTGCCCAGAATCCTGCTAATGACCTGATTATTTGGTATGTTGAAGCAGATACAAATATAAAAGTTGCAAGACGCAGGACTTCGAGGAATGTAATTGAAGACGCCTGGTGTAGAAGTAACAGGTATAACTGCGGCCATGAGAAGATTGTGAAGCAAAACGGGTTCAAGAGTCACAAGGCCTCCAGACCGCGGCTTTTTCAAGAGCCGCCACACAGACTCACCTCGGACACGGGCAACAACGGCTGCATTTGTTGTGTTAAGCCACTGCTGAACCAGTGGCAACATCAGATGCACTTTTTTCCCAGCTAAGGAAAATAACGGCATGGGAGTTGGTCAACACCTCGGCACAGAATCCAAGTTGACTGAAGTTCAGTGTTACGTAGGTTTCCACAGTCAATAGGAGCAATGTCATCTGCTGGACTTGGTCAGCTGTGTTTCAAGGCAAAGGTCAGCACAGTCGTCTGCCAGGGCATTTCATGCTTCCTACGACTGATCAGCTTTATGGAGATGCTGATTTGACCTGCTTTAATGAACGTGGTATCAATGTGCTTGATTGACCAACAAGCCCAAAGGCTTTTACTCTAATCTGTGGGGATTTATTTATTCATTTATTTATCTAAATGGTGACCCACAGTTGTAACAATCCTATTAGGATGCTGGAAACATTTATCTAGTTCGACTAGACACTGGGTTTGTGTATCTTACAGAAGGCAGACAAGCTATTCAGTCAGCCCAAATCTCTTTATCTAAAAATAGTCCACTTTGTGAACTATTTGGGAGTCTATTTGTGAAATAGACTCCCTTGTTGTCCTTCTTGTTTTACTTGACAATACCCCACAGCTTCTTAAAGGGGGTTCAGGTCTGGTGAGTTTGCTAGCCAGTCAAGCACAGTGATATGTGGCGACTCTTGGCAGTGCGGGAAAAGTCCTACTGGAAAATGTGATCAGTGCCTCCATAAAGCTTGTCAATGGAGGAAAACATGGTATGCTCTAACAATTTTTGGTTTATGACTGCTTTGACTTTGGACTTATCAAAACAAACCCCAGCAGATGGCTGCCTGTGGAAACTTCCCATTGGACCCCAAGCACCGCTGTCCGTTTTCTCTGAAGTTGTCTCTGGTCCAGACGTTCTTTAACACAAGGAACACGCCGGCTGTAGCTCATGTTCTGGATACGGCTGTATGTGCTGGCTCTTGAAGACTCCAGCAAAAGTTCACAGCTTGTTAATCCCCCCGGGTTCTTGAATGTGTTTTTTTTATATATATATTTTCTTCAGGCTGCAGTTATCCCTGTCACTTGTGCATTTTTCCATAACACTTTTGTTTTCTTCCACTCAACTTTCCAGTTTGCACCCACAACTCTGAAAACCAGCTTCTTTATTAATGACAACTTGATCCTGGTTGTGACTACTGTCTGTTGGACAGCTGTCACATCTGCAGTCTTCCCATGATTGTGCAGTCCATAGCATGGCCATAACATAATATTTCTATAACAAAAAAATCCTTAAACCAGGATAAGCAAAAAATAATCAAAGCCTAGACAAGCCAGAATGTAAAACAGATCGACATATTAACAAAATATTAACAAAAATAAAGACTTGTGAAGTTAATTTACTATGGGTTTCACATTATTAATTGATTTACTGAAATAAACCATTGATATTTGGGCTCACTGAGATCCACCTGTATTGATTATTTTAGAGGAGTTTGTAAAAATATGCATTTCTATCTCAAATGACAGACATTCAGGTATGTTAACTACTGTTTTAGATTGTCTTTTGAGACTGCAGTGAAGCTGTGCAGTATCTCACGTGTCCGATTTCCCTTCTCTTTAAGCAGGTGGTATCAAAAGCGTGCCATTTTGGGGTAAATACAGCATCTTCCTCATGAGGTGCAGAGTCTGAATCTCGCTGCCAGGTCTCCGGACTTGAGCTGCTGCCAGGCCTCCTTTCTGTCAGACCTCTCTGTTTGTTCGACTCTCTTCGACAACAAGGTCAGCGGCGTTGCCCGGTAATTGTCCTAACGGCCCCCGTACCTGTTGGGTGGAGGCGAGTAATGAGAGTTTTTCATTACAGGCGGGACGGGTGAGTGCGCCTGGCAGATGCTGACAGGCAGCAGATGTGTAAAAGTTGGTGGTGATTTGTAAAGGGGTCAACTGCATCACAGAGTAGATGGAGGGCAATGCAGGGTGGGGGTAAATTGTGCTGAGGGACACTGTCAGTCATGGTGCACCTCCTGTCACAACAAGGTAAAGGTCAGTTCAAACACTGCTGCTGTCAGCTAACGTTCCTCTGGTGTGCTCATGTGGCCGTCTTTACGCTGACAGATAAAACTATACTCTTCACTGCTTGATCAGTTTTTCACTGATTGTTAGGATGTTTTTAAATCACACTTCCATCTACATCAAAGCCTTATGATTGCTTCTGTAAAACTTGATTGTGTTTAACACTTTTGTACATTTCATGATCGTGAATGTGTTATGGCAGCCAGGTCAACTAAAACAGCAGAGAAAGTTAAATGACACACATTCACTTTGATCTCAGGCTGTTAATGAAAAGTGTGATGTGAAGTTCCTCCAAGGCCATTCCTTCTTCTTCTCTGGCTTTCCCAGTCTTTAACAGGGGATCATGTGTCATTTAACCTAGTAGATATTTTATTATTATAGAAAACATGAAGGCTTTACAGCGGTAGAAAGAAAAATTGCAAAAATCTTAGTGCCGTGTAGAAATGTAGAATTAGTTCTAAGCATGCAAACACAGCCTTTCTTGTCACAGTATTGAAAATCAGAAAGACAAGGGATATGAAAGTATCAAAGAAAGGGAAGAAACCTAAAACTTAAATTACAAATCCATGTACACCAAAAACTATCTGATACACTACCAGTCAAAAGTCTGGACTCACCTTTGTGAGGGTCATCCCAAGAACAGAATGGGGATCCATCTCACCGATGGAGAATAGCATTAAAAAGTGGCATCTTGGCATCAACAAATTTCTATAACAACCATTAGGGGCTGTTCACACATAGACCAGTTCTTGAAGATGAATTATAGGTGTGCTTTTTGTCTTCACATACCACATACCTGGGCCTGTTCTTCTTCTATCTATCTAAGTACTAGGACAGTTTAAATGAGAATCAGGAGCATCATGTCTTAAAACTGCTACAATAAGTATTTTTCCCACACAATGGTCAACAAAACATGGTCAAATTAACAACAACAAAAAAAAAAAACGGTTTCTTAGACACAAAAGCCAAATTTTTTAGGTGCCGTGGGTTGAAAAAAAAATCCTGTGGAGAAACCTGAACAGAAGAGAGCACAAGAGATGAGCCAGGACTCTGGATGATGTAGAGCAGTTTTTCTGAGCTGGTGGGTCCGGACCAAAAAGCATTTCTTGGAACATTTTTGAGTGGGATGTTGTATTTTGCCTGGGCAAAAAAGTAACAAAAATAATAGAGAGTCGTTTCTTCATCTGTCGCTACTTCGCAATAGCATTATGTAGAAAAAGTCAATTAATTGAGCTTAAGCTTCTTGGGGTTTTTCTTTGGTTTTCTTGTGCTGGCACACTGTGATATTCTCTTTCACTCGCTCAGGTTTAACATGCACCAATTATTTCATCAACAAATTTGAGAAATTGGAATATTCCCTTGATTTGGGTCTCACCTTGCCTATTTGGTATAATCTTGAGTCCCAAAGCCACATCATGAAAAGCTGACAGATATTGTCAGAGAGAGGGATCTTTGATGATTGCTCTCTCTGAATGTTCCAATTTAGGAACAAAAAAATAGACTAAGTGTTGTCCGCTCGGGAAAAGGTAGCCAATAATTGGCAATTTATGAAAAGGAGACTTTCTACAAAAAAATCAAAAAAAAAAAAAAGACTATTCCTGGATCTGGGACGTTTTAACCAACTGAAAAGATGCACTCAAAGTAAAGGTTGGATAACTGTAACTTCTTCTGTGTGAAATTCTGCTGCAGAGATAAAAAAATAATAATTTAATTTTAGAAGTGTGGACATCACTGAAAAGTCTATGGGTGTCATAGAAATGTGATGTTGTCATAAGGACGACTGTGTACAGCTGAAACTAATGATATGAGCTCCCACACCCGTCTGAGTAGCAATCCCAATGTGACTACGCTGTCATGAATGCTTGTATGGTCGGCAAATTGGATTATAATCTGTGCAGAATTGTAGGCAGAAGCAGGTGTGTTTCAGATAAAAAAATCAAAATTATTTATTAGACCAAAGCATTTCTCTGTGATGCATAAAGTGGTATTATTGTCCGCGTTCTGTGTTGTAGGTTCTTGCTTCAAAGACAAAAGACTCAACAACAAAAAAACTGAAATAATAGTAGAGCCTCAAATAATAATACCTCAGGCTCTCTGATGTTACATCATCTAATATAGATATAATACGGGGAAAAAAAATTATATATATATATATATATATATATATATATATATATATATATATATATATAGAAAGAGAGAGAGAGAGAGAGAGAGAGAGAGAGAGATTTAATAACACATCCAACAACAGCTGTACCAGCTGGAGATAGGCAGATATTAAATCTAAATATTGTGCATGTATTTAAGTAAAAGAAACTATAATCTTTTGGAGGATGTGCTTGTTGGTCTGCCCATCACAAAGTTGTACCAACTAGAATGCTGGTAGTAAATGTGATATGACCAGCATATCCTAGACAAACAGACACTGCCCTGCATCCCAAGAAAAATAAAGGTTTGGTGGAGAAGAGGAGAGTGTGCATAGTTGTTTTAGTTTTTTTTTCCACTGGTTTTTGTCATTGGTTTGTTTTTTTCTTTTTTTTCCGGAAGGACAGAGGTCTGCAAGTAAGAGCTCTGGCATCTGTACACAGCTCACTGTCACTCACTCCAAGCATTGATTAGCCATTGTTCTGAGAAGGTCACATCATAATTCATTTACAACAATTAGTCCCACAGTGCCACCTGCACTCCTTCTCTCGTTTGCCGCGCTAAATTACGAGCAGCCATCGAGGTTTACGCGTGCCTCAATGAAGATGTATCCGCAACGTAAAGACAAGAGCTATTAGTTACATTATTTAAATGGACCAGTTTAAACCTGGGGAGTTGACTTCATGAAGGGCAATTAGGCACTAAGCGTAATTGATAGTTCAGGCTAATTACAATTAGAAAATATAAATAGTGAGTGTAGGATTAATCATCATTGCTGTTAAGTAGGGAGCAGCCATGGCACGGGGGGGTCGTCGATGAAATGGAAGGGAATGGATTACGCTCCATTCATCTCCATCTAGTGCATAAACAGATTGTCTTTGTCCCTTTGTATTTCTCCCTTGACCATTAGCTCTGTCTTGTTTGGTTGCCCTTGCTAAACAGCTCAGGAGACTGGAAACTGGGAGGCAGCCGGTGAGCTGAATGACAAGGCTGAGAATATCATTGCCTTTTATTAAAGAACGTCAATAAGGCCCAACAAAACGTTTGTGGAAAAGGTAGTTTTATTTGACAAAAGGATCTTAAAGGTGGATTTAGGTGGAACTTAGTTATTTTTAGTGCTGAATTCTTTCCCACGCTTGTGTGATCGCCTCCTGTGTTTTAATGGAAACATGAGTAAACAAAAGCACCATGAAGACCAAGAGCGCATCAGACCTGTCAGGGCTACAACTGAGAAGTTTAAAGCAGGGCTGAATTGTAAAATAACAGCCCAAACTTTGAACATCTCACAGAGCACTATTCAGTCTATCATCCAAAAATGAGAAGAGTAATGGCACGAATCTTCAAAAACATGCAGCCAATCTGACAGCCTGTTAAAGGAGATCATTAGTCAAGATTTTATAAAAGCAAATGGATTTTAGATGTCAAAAGCTGGCAGAGACATTTGCTGAAAGATTTGCAAACAAATACAAGTCATTAAAGGTAAAGTGGACAATTCTTCCAGAAATGTAGGTAAGAAACGCGCAAGTCTCTCTTTGAATAACTGCGCACGCACAACACCATCTTATCTGCTCCTCAGGGGATCACGTGAAATAATGTCCTAAATACACTCTTGTCTTATTTCTTTCTTCCGACGCCTCCCTTCTTCTAATAAACTTGTAAGACAGTTTGCTTCTTGAGACGGCTAACACCGAAGCTAACTGGATATATAAACACTAGAAGTGTGCAACTAGCATGTGGAAACTAACAAGGACCATGCACGCACATTGGCGTTAGCGCGTGATAATGACTGGCATGTGGAATAACTAGGGCTGGGCAAGTTAACGCGTTAATTTCGCATTAACTCATTAGACTATTAACGGCGATATTTTCTTTAACGCGCATTAACGCATGTTGCTCACATGCTTTTATTTTGTGAAGGTCTGTTGCTGCGGTGTAGGGGTTTGAATCAGAACAGTAGGTGGCGATAATGCGCCAATAACCTCGCTGTCAGCCCAGCCTCGGATTCAAAGAGGAAGAAAGGTGCTGGCCGGAAAAAAACAAAGCCGACATGGGGAAGGCGGTGAGTTGGCGAACGGAACAAGTTTTGTGCGGAGCGGAGTCTGCATCGACGCCGTCGGTGAAGTCGCTTCTCGTTTCAAAGTATCCATGTGTTTTTGCCTGTTTTTCCCTGCCATTCACTATATGCACGCGAGAAAGCAACAACAAAAAACCGCGTGTCAACGTCAAATAAACGCAAGCATATCGAGTTAGCAAGCATTTCAGTTTAAAGTTCTTCCAGCATGGAATATGACAGAAACAAGTTAGTTGTAACCACTGCCAAGTTAAACTTTGGTATTGAACATAAAATGGTAATGCTGCTCCCTGCTGTTACCTCAGAAATTGCCTGTTTTTGGTAGATTTTTTCCCCATAAAGAGAATTCCCTGTCAGTGGCAATAAGCTTTAATTTATTATTATTGCTATTTTTTGTTTTACATGTTTAAATTGAGCTTTACACTAAATATGTGTTACTGATAAGTGCTACAAATGTTACAACACTTTTGTTCATATGGCAGCAGAACATTAAAATAAAAGTGCTCTTTACACTACTTTTGAATTCATTCTTGGAGTTTGTAAATACAATGTGATTAATCGCGATTAATCAGGCAAATTATGCGATTAATCGCGATTAAATATTTTAATCTTTGCCCAGCCCTAGGAATAACCAATAGATAATGTGATCCTCCAGAACTCGAAGCCGAAAAAGATCGTCCACGATACGTTTAATGAACGAGGCTGCCCGACAGACCTGGACCGCCAGACCGTTTATATGAATTGAGTCTACATAGAAGTGATTATCCTCATATTAGGCAAATGGTGTTCAAACAATCACATAGGCCACGATTCCACAGCATAACATTGAAATGTCGTTTTCTGTTACCCACTAAATGAACGATGAGGTAACGACACTCTTCCTCACTCTAACATCTCTACTTCCACCACTAGATGGCTGGAAATGAGATAGTGCCAGTGACTGAAGCACACATTCAGTTAGAGTGTCCACATGACAGATAGTAAAGTCAGGAATTACAGCGTTGTTTTCAAATGAAGTTGCTAAATGCCTCAGCTCACTGATAACCTGGTAGCCATTAATGGGAGCAGTGTGTAGATTCCAGCGATGGAAGTCTGATGCTAACCAACCTGTAGGCTGCAGCTGTCCCCATAAGACCTGCCCCCTTCTCAAAAAATTAAAACATAAATATGTTTTAAAATAATTAATAAGTAAAGTTGAATATAATAACAGAAAATAAAGAAGGTACTTACAAAGGTGAAAAAATAAAAAAGCTAATAAAAAGAGATGTATAATTTATGTCTCATTGTATAATTAAATTATGCCTGCAAATATTTGCTGTGTTTTAATTTTTTTACAGTTTATTTCTTGCACATTCATTTATTTCTATATTCATTTTGAAATATGTCAGAGCTGGCCCTCCATAGTTTCCATCATTTTGTCCCTAACTTCTTCAAGTGGACATAATTTAAATGAATTTCCTATGATGTGGTGATAGTCTGAAGAAATGTGTTATATGGTTCCGAATAATAATGATAATAATATATAATAATATATACTGGCAGTCAGAGGTTATTTATCTTAATACAAAATGTTATATTTTATACAACCCAACTGGCCCAAATATCACCTAAGATTTTTGCATAAGAATATCTAAATGAGCAATTTATTTTTATTTTTTTTTACTGATTTTGTTTTACTGTCCTTTAAGATGATCCCCCACCCCCACCCTGGAACTCAAGGGTGATAAAGATCATCCACTATACCTTTAAATACAAATACATCCAATGCTTTGTATTTGCAGAAAAATTGTCAAAAAGTTAATTTATTTCAGTAATTCAATTCAGTAAGGGAAATACATCATATAGATTACCACAGAATGATGATTTTAAAGCCTTTATTTAACTTAATTATGATTTTTTTTCTCCACCTTTAGCTAATAAAGTCACAGTATTTAGGATTAGAATATAGCATCAAACCAGTAAAAAAGTAAAATGTTTAATGCAGAAATCAACAACAAGCCTCTTAGTATATTCCACATTCAGTATGTTCGCATATATTCTAGTTTGAATATTGAATATGACTGTATACTTTTCCTTCCAATTCACAATATTGTACCACTTTTTCTCAATAAGAAACATTGAAGTTTGTGGCAGCAATGCAACAAAATGTTGTAAATTTTAAGAGGTATGGATATTTACACTGCAGAGTTTTCTAATATTGTTTGTAGTTTGCAAAGAAGAGAAACTCTTTCTCCGAATTTCCTTCAAACTAAGGTTGCACTTCAAATTAACCTCCGACCCTGTAAGGCTTGGATGCAGATTTCCAACATCAGCCAGCCTTTGACCTCTCTGTTGCAAAGATTTTTTTTTTTCCTGTTGTAATTGTACATATTTACATGCCTTGCAGTGCAAAATCTCTCTACACAATAGGCAGCAACATGTTCCTTCTTCCAAAGATCTTCCTGCTCCAGTACTGGTAATCTGTAACCATAGAACATGTTTCTGCGTTTTGGGAAGCAGATCAACAGTCCCCCATGGAAGTGTCTGCCGTCTCCGCATTGTCAGTGTCGGTCTGAGAGCAGGCATCAGTGGCATTTAAATACAAATAACATGCTGTCTGAGCTGAGCAAACAAACGAACAACGAGCGAGCTCTCTGGTAGGTCTCTGTTTGCTCAGATGCGCCCCTATTAGATTTTATTGCTCCATTCACAGGGATTTGAATTAGTCATTGATGTTTGTGTGTGTATGTAAAGGAGAGACAAAAATATAAGTGAGGAAGACTTTGTCTTATTCTGCAGGTATGTAGTGCAGTGTATGTTTCAGCAAATAAATATATTTATTTATGTTGTTATAAAGCAGAAACCTAGCTACACTTGTTTTGCAATGCTGACGTCTTCTTCTACCCTCTAATTCTTTTAGGATATAGCGTGGCTGTGTGGCTACAAATGCTTCCTTGGTTTTACGTCTGCAGCATCACTGTCTTCCGATAGGCCCCTGCACCGTGAGGCCCCCCACTTTCGCTAGCAGCTAGTGGTAATTGCTACAATGAGAGCTGGATCAGTGGAGCCGTTCTAATCAATAAAGTCTTCATCAACCATTTCCCCCGATGATTCTCCCTCATTTCTCCCTTAATTGTTCTTTTTCATCAAACAAGCTCTGTGCCCTGAGCCTGAGAGCGAGTGTGGCTTTGTATTTCTGCGCTCTCCCAGGAGCTGCCGCTTCAGGCCGGCATCCCTCTCAGCGGACTGCGGCTAACAGATTGCTAATGGAAGCCGGGCTGCAAAAAGCGGAGGGAACCTTTGCTCCCTTATAGCCATAGTGCGACCTCCATTGAAGAAGGATCACTGTTGATCCAGGCGGAAACTTCCCCAAAGGAGTCGTGGTCCTAACACGCATCGTGACCACGGCCTCAAATAAAGACCTGAAAATGTTTAGACAGGACAGCCGTCTTCTGCTTGAACCCCTAAAACGAATCAAAAAACAGGTGTCAGGCCGGACAAATGAGATACAACTTTCCTATTTAATGCTTATACATAAACTACAGTCACTTTTGAATAATTTACTGTTATATTTTAATAAATTTATGAATTTACTGCTTTTCATTGCTTTTAATTACATTTCACCTTAAAAAAAAAGATCTGTCGTCATCCTGAATACTTTTTACGTTTTTGATCTTTTGTCATTGAAATCATATATATAGATCCAAGTAAATACATAAGAGTATTTTTAAATAATGATTCCAATTCCAAAGTTATCCAACCCAATCTGGGCCTATGTGAAAGAGTCAGAAACAAATAAATAAATAAAAGGTTACCACAAAAAGTCTGATTTCTACTACATAGTGAACAAATGAACTATTGCAATGAAGCTTTAAGTCACTTTTCATTTGAATAAGCATTTAAAACCAGTTTTAGGGCACAAGAGAGTAAAAAAAAAATCTCATTTCAATTTAAAAAGAAAATAAAATCTGGAAAACTGGTACATTGTTTATTTATATTTAAATGGGGAGGTTCCATCAAGTTTTCGTGTGCTTGTTGTGTTAACCTTGTTCTACTCTATTTGCCAAAAGTTTGTTAAATTTAAGTAAAAAGATCACACATACTTTTCAGCAAAATAAACTGATTGTTATATAAAAAGTCACAGAATACATTTTATGACCAGTAGGCATGTTTGTTTTGCTAAGACTCCCCTGACTTTAACAACAATCTATGCATACTATGAGTTTTTTACTTAGCACTTAAGTTGTGTCTCTTGAAAATTATGAAACTAAGTCCTTCTTTTCTTTTGGCTAAGACCCATTCAGCAGTGGTCTGGCAACATTAATATATACTTAAATCCAGGAAAATGATGCATATTAATAAACGCCAAGGCCAATACTGCAGTAACTATGTTCCAAAAGCTATAGGACTGATATTGGGTTTTAAGGAAGGCATTGTGAGCAGAAACCAGAGGTCTCTGTCATACTCTGGACCTGCAGTGTAGACACATGACATTTGAACATGTTCAAATCTTGTTCTCCTATAACTGATCAAAGATGAATGAGGCGTAATTGTTGAAATTCAGCACATGATGCCTGTCTTTGCTATCAAAACAGCTGGGGTCCTCATAAGCCCCCTCCATCCCTTTATGTGTGCAGGCACCACTGCCCATGTGGAGCATCCCGTCATCAATGGACCGTCTCACAGGAAAAAAAAAACATGGAGACATTCAGATTAAATGCCACACCTACATCTCTACACACAATTCACCCCTATAGGAAATCCCTAATATTATATATATATATATATATATATATATATATATATATATATATATATATATATATATATATATATATATATATATATATATATATATATATATATATATATATGTATATATATGTATATATATATACACAGACAGACAGACAGACAGACAGACAGACAGACAGACAGACAGACAGACAGATAGATAGATAGATAGATAGATAGATAGATAGATAGATAGATAGATAGATAGATAGATAGATAGATAGATAGATAGATAGATAGATAGATAGATAGATAGATAGATAGATAGATAGATAGATAGATATTAAAATGCTCTGAAGAGGATGAATGACGTCTAAAAACAAGCAAAGAGCAAACTCATGATATAAGTTGGCTGCATGGGTTTTATCTTTTTTATTTATTTATAAAAAAGCTAATACTGCTATTACCAAGAGATTTAGTGCAGCAGAGGCACTCTGCCAATAATAAACACATTCTTGATTAATCTGTCCTGTATTAGGATTTATGAAACCCTTGTGTTGTTGACTTAAAGGGGCTTTATTGAGAAAATTAGATCCATGCTGCCTAACAGCCGTGCTTCTCATCTGCTCAGTAAACTGCTGTAGATTGTGAGGTTTATTGACATATCCCATTTCTGCAGTCTTCACCTTTTACGACCATTTCCATAAATTTTTTTACCTTGCACCTTCCTGTTTGGCTGATATGAAGATCATCTCAGGCTTGCAGTTTAATGCTTCAGCACCTTCTCCGAGCACATTTGCTCACCCACACACGTATGTATACCACAGGCTGCGTGACTCGCCCTCCTCCATTACGATCGGAGATGTCCCCCCCGTTTCAGTGATAGACATGATTCAGACACTCTCAGATGTCAAGAAATAGGACAGAGTGTTGAATGACTTCACACATGATGAGAGTCTTTCTCGGGGTCGTTCTGTATTTACAGCTCAATCACTTAACAGCACAGGTCTCTCTATTAGACCTCGATCTATCTGGCTGGGTGACAGTCAGCTGCAAACAGGGCAGCATGAGGGACAGGAAGGGCAACTGATAAGACCTCTGGGACACAGAAAGCACTCTCGGGGGGGAGTAACTCAATTTTCCTTCCATCCTCACTCTACTATTTATTGCTAAAATTAACATCAAATTACAGGAAGATTGCAGGCTATCATCTTGATTAAACTTAAGGGCATGGTTTGACTGAATAACCTATGATTATATATATATATATATATATATATATATATATATATATATATATATATATATATATATATATATATATATATTAAGATTTTACTTAGATTTTATATTTTTTTGCCAGATAACTGCTTTGATGGACAGTGATTTGAAAAAAGGTAAATTTCCCCCTTACAACTTTATTTGTCTGAAAAGAAGCACATTTCAAATAATAATTTAATTGCTTAGAGGGGAAAATCTATGCAAACCATTCTGGCTCTATGTAAAAATATTGATACCCCTTGGTAAATCATAAAATTTGGTTTTTGGTTCAATTTCACAAATCAAACCATCACCGCTGGACATTTATTTTCAAGATATCACTTGGATATAATGTGCCAACATTTAGTGGGCTAAATATCTTTAAAAGAAGTAAAAGGAAACTTAATTACAAAGATATTTTGACAACTGTCAGTCTTTAAATTGGCAAAGCCAATTCTAAGGCTTTGGGTCTCCACAGTGAGTAAAAAAGAAATCAACTACCAAAATTACACCAAGAAACCATTAACAACTCTGCCTGGAAGTTAAAAAAGAACCAAGAACAAGCCCTGCAGCACAGCAGGCTGCAAAGCGAGCAGAAATGACATATGTGGGAGAGTTCCACGTTTTAAAGCTACTGCAGACCAAAACTAACCAAAAGGTCCATTTCAGATTGGCCAAGATCACGTTGATGATCCACCAGGGGAAAACAGGGTCTGGACGCTTTTTCTGTGGCAGAAATAAGTGGCACATTTTGGTCGGCTGCTTTGCTGCCTAAACCATGGAAACTTGTTGTAATGGATGCAACCGTGGATCTTGCTCTCTAGCCGACAATCCTGAGGGAGAATGTCCAGCAATCAAAGTCCAGAGCGTCTCCAGAACTTTAGCTCATGAGTTTTCTATGATTTTGTCAACTTATTTCTTTTCATTCACTTTCTTTTCTTGTTCCTTTATTTATAAACAATGTGATGATTAAAATCAACAAGACATACATCAAATGACAATTCCTATGAACTGAATCATGCTTTGTGAATAAAAATAATATAGATTCTGGTGCGAGGTTGAATTAAACAAAAAAATATTTTCCCAGTGGAAGACAATGAAGAGGAACAAGCCAGAGTTTGTAAGAAGGGGAAATAAATAAAAATAAAAATCAATATTGCTTAATAGCTCAGCTAGTATTAATGGTACTGTGCATCTAGTGTCCATCTGTTAAGACAGGGTATGAAAACTGGTTAAAGTTAATTGTACTGACCAAAAATGATCTGTTTGGTATTCTGTTATGAGACGAATGGGAAGAACAGACATGTCTAAAGTTAACTAGCACAACAACAGTAAAGGTATCTCTTGCAAAAAAATGCTTATTTGACTTCATTTGAATGGTTCAGTCATTAAATTATTCACTCATTTCTGTTTTTTCACTCTCTTCCCTGGCTCTCCTCACCCTACGACACGATGCCTTCTTGTCCCTTATCTTAAAAATCCAAACCTATCCTTTGGCTTAGTGTCCAGAAAATAATCTATCTCAGATATTGCCCTAAATAAGTCCAATGCGACATAGACCCTTGTTTCCTAGGTATGTTGCATTTGTTTCATTTTTGTAATCCATGATTTATTTTTTTCAGAGAAATTTAGGATTTACTTACTAACATACACATACAGACAAATTCTGTAAGCAGCTCTCATACAACAAAGTAAGCAACTACTTTCTGAGACAGAAGATGGAGCTATACGACCTTATCGGTGTGGTCCTGAATGCTTGTCTTCCCCACTGTATGAACAACATGTGTTGCAGGGACACGTGTTGTCAGTGATACGAATAGAACAATTTGATAAGCAATATTTTATTTTATTCAATGTATTTACAGAGTGATGAAAAGCCGACATGACCAGGGTATAACCCACCCTCTCGTTCAATGGCCCCTGATGATCCCCCCAGGAAAGCCTTTTTAACCTTGTTATAAAAGTTACTAAGCAGAAGTAAACCTAAAGGAAGCCAGCAATGTTGTATAAAAATCAACGTAATTAAAACATGCTTGCAAAATGTGATCTCCTTGGAGTCCTGCATCTGTACGTGAAGAACAAATTACCATTGATTTAGGCAGACAGGTTGTGTTTTGAGGCTTCCCTAAATGTATGCAAATCCCTGATATTAGTAACCTTTTAGAATTCCAGAACAACATGTTCACACTTTTTCAGAAAGCATTCAAACTCACACACAGGGAGGAAAATGCTGATTTTAAAAGTCTGCACAAGGAATCTCCACACTTTCAAAAGTGAAATGGCACCATCTAGTGGGTGTCTGCTTGTAATGAGAGAGAAAGGGGGACCGGACGTCCTGGTGGGTTGCTGCTTTTCAGTTGCTGAATTAAAACTTTAAATGATCTATGCTGAAACAGCTGCTGTCCTACATGGAGGCCTGTGGGTGTGGGTGCATGTTTTGGTGCTGGCTGTCTTTTAAAGCGTGAGCATAGCTGGCAGCACAACCTGTTCCTTGAGAAGAGCAAGAAGTTGTTGTGCAACAGTCTTTGAAACGATTAGTAGCCCTAACAAAGACTATTAGAGAATGAGTCAGGTCAGAATGAGGTTATCTATAGATATAAACACACAGCCTCCACCTGTGTTTGTTAAACATCAGTTGTGTTGTCCTGGGTCATGCTTGTTGCACGTTGTAGGAGGGTTGACTGCTTTATTGTTGCACATACACACACACACACACACACACACACACACACACACACACAGATACAGCTGGATATGCTTGTCCACTGTCATCTATCTGCAGGTTCAAAGCCACAGGGACTTTTGGGCTTCAAATCCATGACAGCTGCTTCTTGACCAGCGCATTAAATAATCACCACTGGGCTTATTGGTTTGGTTATAGCGTCTCAAATTTCCTGTCCATCTGCCAGATTGGTATCTAAATGACATTTTCCTGGAACACGGTGCCACAGAATGACGTTTCAGAGCAGCGGACTGCCTTATCTGTAAATACATTATGTTTCGGTGTAAAATTAGCCTTGCACCTAAATGCTAGTTTGTTTTATTGTTCTTGATACGAGACTGTTAAGCTGATCTATCTTTCAGAAACTGTCCAAATTGAATGCTGGTGTACAGAAATACAGGGTAGTTTACCATGCTGAAAGATCAATTACATCCCATCTACACACACAGAGATTTCTCCTGTTTTCCTTTTTTTTTAATCACTCTCAAATGTTTTAGATTATCAAACAAATTAACTGTTAAAATCAGACCAAAATAAACTGTGTAAATGGCCTGCAAAAAGCAGTCTCCAGATGATGATTTTACTTACCAATGGAAATTATCTCCAACATAGCCTGGCCTTGTGTGAAAAAGTAATTTCCCCCTAAGCCTAACAAGTGATTGTGCCTCCCTTGGTGGAAACAACTGTATCGAAGCATTTGTGGTATCTGGCAATAAGTTTTATAAACCACTGTGTTGGAAATTTCGGCCCACTCTTTTATGCAGAATTGTTTCAATTCAGCTATATTACAGCGTTTCTAAGCATGAGTAGTCTGTTTAAAGTCATGCCACAACATCTCAATAAAAATAATTCAAGGTTTCAGCAGGCCACTGCTAAACATGTATTTTGTTAATTCAAGGCATTCAGAGGTGGATTTGCTAGTGTGATTTGAATCATTGCCCTGCCTTATGATCAAAATGTTCATGAGTTTAAGGTCATAAAATGATGGTGATCTAGTTGCTGAAGCAACAAAACTTCCAGATAGCTGTTTATCACTTTACAAATTAAACACTTATAGGGAAACTGCATGTTGTGTACCTCTGGTTACCTTTGTCTGATAATAAATCATGGGAGTTCCTGCCTCCTATGAAGGAGAATAATTGTTTTGAGGTCTTGTTTATGAATGAGGGGAGAATGGAGCAGGAGGTCGAAAGACGGGTCGTTGTGGCTGTCGTAGTGATGCGTACACGGCACCGGTCTGTTTTGAAAAGAGAGCTCAACTGAAAGGCAAAGCTCTTGATTTACCGATCAGTCTATGTTCCTACACTCACCTCTGCTCATGAAATTTAGGTAGTGACTGAAAGAATGAGAGCTTAAATGAGTTTTCTCCAAAGGGTGGGCAGGCATTCCCTTAGAGAAAGGGAGATGAGCTCGGCCATCCAGGAGTGTCTCAGAGTAGAGCCTCTGCTCCTCCACATCGAGGGGATTCATTTGTATCCCCCAGGGAAAGCCCCCAGGACGCTTCCCTCGTGAGGTGTTCCAGGTATGCCCAACCGGGAGGAGGTCCAGGCGGCAACACAAGACACAGTGGAGGGACAGTATCTCTCTAGTCTGGCCTGAGAGCATATTGGGCTTCTCTCAGGGGGGGTGGAAGGGGTATGTGGAGAGAAGAAAGTCTGGGCATCCCTCCTAAATCTGCTTCCCCCTGCAACCTGGTCTTGGATAAGAGGAAGAGTAAGAGGAAGAAAAGGGTGTGCTAAAAGGCATAAAAAGCCAAGAAACCATCTCAGATTTGTCTGTATTCAAAAAACATTCCTGCTGCAATGTTCAAATTAAAACCTTTCAGTTTAGTCTAAGGGTTGAAAAGCATGCTAATGGTCTTTTCACCAAAGACTATGATAAGGGTTCAGACAACGTAGTCAAGCAGTATGCAGTATGTAACTTTTATAAAAATGCATTTTTCATATATATATATATATATATATATATATATATATATATATATATATATATATATATATATATATATATATATATTCAAAACTGTCACTATGTTTTGACAGTTAAATATGAGACAGATAATATGTGAAAAATAAAGCTCCTCTGGTTCCTCCCAGTGGTCCTACGGCCATTTGCAGAAATATACCGCTCCTGGACACAACCAATCAGAGCCAGGAGGGAAGTCTGGCTTTGATTGGTTGTTAGTGGTTTCAATCACTATTTTGTAACACCCCTCCCCCCACACAGCCGTAATGTCAGTCAGCCTCTAGATTGCCAGTGGGCTGCAGCTGTATGGAGAACATAATATGTGGAGGAACAACCTGCTTTACAGGAAAACTGTCATTTTCTTGAGTGGCACCTGCTCAGAAAACAAAGACAGGTAAACATTGGAGCAGCACAGCGAGTTCTGCTGTGGGCTACAAACTGTGGAGGGAAGGTAGTAAGCGCAGCAGAGAGCAAGGAGGAGGGACCTGTAAGGTCTGCTTGCACAAATTTTGAAGCTAATCCCACCGTTTTCTCAAAAAGCAGAATGGATCAAAACGACACCTGAGGAACGAATGTGAATAGTTTCTCCATACAGGAGGTGCTGTGAAGGGGCCTGGAAAGAATTTCTCTTAAATCTAACTGGGTTAATTACTTTTAATACTTGTCAATTCTTTTTTTTTGGGGGGAGGGGGGGGGGGGGGTTGATTACTTGGGTTGTTGCAGAGATCCGGTGTGAATTTTTGGTACTTATATTACCTGCTTGATGTAAAAGTCTAATTAAATCTTTATTTTATTAAGAGATTTATATCAGTATATTCATAATTGATTAAAAATAAAGGATAGAAGTTCTTTATGTGGGGCAATTATTCATATTAGGTCTTGTACCTGAACCTGTATATACATTTTTTTGTTGTTATCCCGTATCAAATTATATATTTACCTTTTGTAAAGCATAGTATTTGAGCTGAAAATGTTCCTCCTTTCTTTCTTTTGTTTTATGCTGCTTTGATTTGTTTTTGGCCTATTTGTGCATAAGGATAAAGAAATGATTCACATGGGACTGAGGAGTCTCTGGGATGCATCTATATAAGCTTACAATCTTTGGTGTTGTGAGCCAGATCTGATCCAATGATGGTTTCCAGGTTTGAGTTGTTTGAGAAAACCTGGTTCAAGAATTGACAGGTTTAGTACAATTTGGACCAATTATGGACACTGGTCTGTTTAACCACCTGGAAATAAGCCAGTGTAATTAAAATGATCATGTTTCCTCTGTCAAGCTGAATTTGCCCATTCATATAAAGCCTAACAATTTCTTATTGTTTTTTTTTTCTCTCTCTGCTGACTTTTAGTGCTTTTCCATTCATCCTTTCTCTCTTTTTTGCCTTGTTTTGCTTAAACCAGTTTATAGTTTATTTGTTGGGTTGATGCATTTATAAATAGAGGGTAGAGGACATATTCCTAATACCTTACTTTAAATAGCATGATTAAAGCATCAGTAGATTTAAGATTTGCCAGACTGTGTGAGTTAAACTTTCTTACAAAATATGAGAACTGAATCTAAGAGTAAATGTTATACCTGCAAAATGTAATATAGATCTTGTCTTACGTTAAATTGCTTAATTGTCCAAAGTTGTCTGTTTATTTCTCACTCATATGGCCACAAGAAATTGCCAAATATGAGGTGTTCCCTTTAGATTATTTAATCAGGTTTATTTTTCTAATTGGAAGAGGAAGTTATTTTTGATCATTAATTTTTTAAACAATGCTATGTTTTCTGGTGTTTTACTTTTTCACAAGTAGTTCTGTAGTAACAAGCCTGCTACATCAGCGGGAGGATACTCGCCTTCTATATAACACAGTTGCAAATGATATACACTGCCATAACAATCACAGTTGATTTATCTCAAATGCATGACTGGTAATCAGCCTTCAGAGATCACTCATGTATGAATTATGGGTTAATAAGTGATTCTTATCTGTGATTGCTTTGCTAATGTTTAATCATTTTTCAGGGGCAGGAACTTCTTAATTGCAAAACCCAAGTGAATATGTGTCACTCAGCTGTTATTTGTAACTCCGTGTAAGAGTTAATGCCACATTACACTTACAACTATTAGTTATTTTGACCCAATATAATATTTATGTTTTCAAAGGCACTCACTGTTTTACGGGAGTGAACGGCAAAATAAATTATCTTTATTGTCATTTAGTTTTTTTCTAGAGCTCTGGTGCCAGGCTGCAGAGTGGGCCCGTAGAACCACTGTTGACTTGCAACTTGGTGGTCCTGGCCTTGAGTTGTGGGATCCTTCAGCAAAAAGTTAGTCTGTTCTCCTCGTGCACACATGGATATTCTTAGGGTCCAAAAAACTAATGGTTAATTGGTCTCTGAATTGCCTTTAGAAATGAGTGACTGTGTACAAGATTATTTATTCTATTTAGCTCTATGATGGACTAGTGACATGTTTGGGTGTACCCTACAGTTCTTTCAATAAGCCCAGCGGCACCAGTGGGGCCACTGTGACCCTACAATGATCAGCAAGTATAGATATTGACTGGCTAGATGGACTTTGTTGCCATCAGTGTGTCCAGGCTAAATAGAAGTCACTTATATATATCGTTGAACCTCTGGTTCATCTCCTTAAAGGCCTCTGGTTCATCTCCTTAAAGGCCCAACATTTTTCATATTCAGTTTTTGTCTGTGACAGCTAACTAAAACTAATGGCAAAAGCTAACACGTTTAGGTTTTGGTTTTTATTTTCTCGATTAGTTGCTTCAACAACCAAGACAAACATTTTGTCAAAGCAAACTTTGGTGTTTTATTGGAAATGGTTGGGATAGACCAACACAAAGTAGTACGATTGTGAAGTGAACATAAAAAAAAACATCCATTGCATCTACCTGCTTATCATTGCAGGGGAGCTGGTGCCTAACTATTGCAATTGTTGGTAACACTAAGGCACATTGGTTTAAACAACCATTCACACACACTCATATCTATCTTCAATCTTACATTTTTTGCATATTCATTGGCTTTCAGCCTGCTCATGTGAATTGAATTGCTGTATTTGTCCCCCAAAGGGAAAATTGCATTTCAGTACAGCCCATCAAGAAAGACAAACATGGGTAGACAGGTGACTGAGGCTGTTGCCACAAGGCGCTGCCTTTTTGCAGAATAAAGAAAAAGGAAAACAACAGGGGACAGTATGAGGATGCAAGAAAAACCCTCAGCACAAAACATAACATGTGTGGGTGGTGGGTTCTCTGGTGGGGGTCATCCCAATACAGTCTCAATACAGTACAATACTCATTCAACCAAGGGTTCTTGTCCCGGCTGGTAAAAACAATCGGGTGAGTCAGGACATGTATTTGTCGCCATGTTCATGTGTGTGTGTTCATGTGTGTGTTAATGTAAGCCCATTACTGTCCAGCAGACCCCTTCAGCACTTAATCTTTGATGGTGTGTTTATCAGCCAGTTCAGTAGAGCACTGTTCCAGTTCACGGGTGTCATGAAAGGACGGGGGCAGAGCGTGTTGTTTACATAACACCCAGGAGAGTTTGAGATTTCCAGCTTTCAAGGTCGGCATCGGGTGATCCAATTCAGATAGCAACAAATTGTTTTGCCGCAGGCTGACAGTGGAGTTTTACGGTCTGCCTTAAAGTCTTTCCGGTACATCTCAATGGCAAGTTCAATACATCCAAATTTGTGGGCTTAGGACTCCTCCAAGATCTACTCCATCAACTATTGAGTTCAAACCACAGCCGGCCTGCGATACTGTGCAAGGATTGCTTCCAGCTTGGTGCTGCAGATGTTCTATATACACTCACCGGCCACTTTATTAGGTACCCCATGCTAGTAACGGGTTGGAGCCCCTTTTGCCTTCAGAACTGCCTCAATTCTTCGTGGCATAGATTCAACAAGGTGCTGGAAGCATTCCTCAGGGAGTTTGGTCCATATTGACATGATGGCATCACACAGTTGCCACAGATTTGTCGGCTGCACATCCATGATGCGAATCTCCCGTTCCACCACATCCCAAAGATGCTCTATTGGATTGAGATCTGGTGACTGTGGAGGCCATTTGAGTACAGCGAACTCATTGTCATGTTCAAGAAACCAGTCTGAGATGATTGGTGCTTTATGACATGGTGCGTTATCCTGCTGAAAGTAGCCATCAGAAGTTGGGTACATTGTGGTCATAAAGGGATGGACATGGTCAGCAACAATACTCAGGTAAGCTGTGGCGTTGCAACGATGCTCAATTGGTACCAAGGGGCCCAAAGAGTGCCAAGAAAATATTCCCCACACCATGACACCACCACCACCAGCCTGAACCGTTGATACAAGGCAGGATGGATCCATGCTTTCATGTTGTAGACGCCAAATTCTGACCCTACCATCCAACTGTCGCAGCAGAAATCGAGACTCATCAGACCAGGCAACGTTTTTCCAATCTTCTATTGTCCAATTTCGATGAGCTTGTGCAAATTGTAGCCTCAGTTTCCTGTTCTTAGCTGAAAGGAGTGGCACCCGATGTGGTCTTCTGCTGCTGTAGCCCATCTGCCTCAAAGTTTGACGTACTGTGCATTCAGAGATGCTCTTCTGCCCACCTTGGTTGTAACGGGTGGTTATTTGAGTCACTGTTGCCCTTCTATCAGCTCGCACCAGTCTGGCCATTCTCCTCTGACCTCTGGCATCAACAAGGCATTTCCGCCCACAGAACTGCCGCTCACTGGATGTTTTTTCTTTTTCGGACCATTCTCTGTAAACCCTAGAGATGGTTGTGCGTGAAAATCCCAGTAGATTAGCAGTTTCTGAAATACTCAGACCAGCCCTTCTGGCACCAACAATCATGCCACGTTCAAAGTCACTCAAATCACCTTTCTTCCCCATACTGATGCTCGGTTTGAACTGCAGGAGATTCTCTTGATCATGTCTACATGCCTAAAGGCACTGAGTTGCCGCCATGTGATTGGCTGCTTAGAAATAAAGTGTTAACGAGCAGTTGGACAGGTGTACCTAATAAAGTGGCGGTGAGTGTATATGAATATGTTGTGGAGAATGTGATCTCCTCTATTCTCATCTGCTGGGGTAGTACCATCATAAAATGAAGACAATTGGGGATAACCTTGAACATCCTCTTCATCAGACTGTTGTACAATAAGCTTCAGTCAGAAGCTTCTCCATATCCAATGTAAGACAGACCGCTACATGACATCATTCCTGTCTACACCCATCAGCATCTACAACATCCATCAGGGGCAACACCTATCACCCACTGAACTGGATGATAGAGGAGCATAGCAGCTCCTTCAGTGGCTGACTGAGACACCCTTCATCCCCACCGCTGTCAGACTGTTCAATTATACTTTATGATAATTTGTGCAATAGCCTCTGTATTTGCCAGTGCCTACAACTATTGGTACTCTAGCACAATCATCTCCACTAACATTGTAAATGTCTATAATCCATTTGATTGCATTGACAAGTAGGTCTGTTACCAAAAGCTGCTGTAACAGGTGAATTTCTCCATTTTGAGATCAATAAAGTCTATCTTATCTTATCTCACCACAAGCCTTGTAGGTGACACAACAAACAGGATAAAGTTGCTCTTGTCAGATGAGGTCAGAACTGAACTATTTGGTCTGCATGCAAAATGTTGTCTGTAATGGAAAAATATGATTGTTAATTACCACGAACACACCGTCCCCATGATAGAAAAACAGTGATGGTAGCATAATGAGTGGTTATGCTTTCCTTCAGGAGGGACAGAAAAGCTGGTCAGAGATAATTGGAAGACAAATGGATGGAGCTAAATACAGGGTAGTGCTGGAAGAAAAACTGCCGGCAAAAGAGATGAAACTGAGGCAGAGATCCATATCCCAGCAAGATGACCCTAAACACATGGCTAGAGCAACAATGGAATTGGTCAAATCAAACCCTATTCAGAATCAGAATCAGTGATTTTTGCCAGGTATGTGCACACATGTGAGGAATTTGACTCTGGATCATACAATGCTCACGGTGTACTTACTTATATTAAAAGAACTAATGTCCCAGTAGGATCTTGAAAAACTCATCCATGCACTTATTTTTGGTCAAATTGATTACTGCGGTGTTATTAGTGGTCTGCTCAAAAAGTCAATCAGACAGCTGCAGCTGATCCAGAACGCTGCTGCCCGCATCTAACTAAAACTAAGAAAGTAGAGCACATCAGTCAGTTCTGAAATTTTTACAATGGCTCCATGTATCTCAGAGAATTTACTTTAAAATACTTCTGTTAATCTATAAAGCACTGAATGTATTAGAACCTAAACATATTACAGATTTGCTGTCAGTGTATCATCCTCCCAGACCACTCAGGTCTTCTGTTTCAAGTCTACTCTGTATACCCAGAACCAGAACAAAACATGGAGAAGCAGCATTTAGTTCTATCTTCCACTTATCTGGGACAAACTTCCAGAAGACAGTAAAAGTGCTGAAACCCTGAGTTATTTACAATCATTTGTTTAGGATTACCTCTGACTGTTCTAGTTAAACTGTTTACTTAAACATTAGTTTAAGTTTGTAGTCAAATTGTTTTTAAAATCATTAATATTGGCTTTTTTTTCCCCATTTTCCTATGTTCTTGTAATGAATCAAGGATTGGACTTGATAATTAAGCCGTAGCAGAACGAGCAGTTTAAGAGTCTTAAAGCAACAGGTTTAGATGGGCTGGAAACCGGCTAGCCCATAATTAGGTATCACAAGAAGGGAAAGGAACAGGTTAGTGGCTGCAGGACACACAATGAATGATTGTGTACACTGAGAGATAGACACTAACCTTTTTTAAATTCAGGAGGTGGCACTGAATCCAAGCTGTGGGTCTGAGCAGCTTACTGGATGGAGCTTGACAGAAGAAGCAATGAGCCAGTGACAGTTGGCAGCTTGAGGACTATCCAAGAAACAGTTCAGGGTCATACACAGAAGAGCAGAGGCAGGTGGAGGTACCAGAGGGGGAATCCGGGGGTCTTGATCGACAAACATGCATGCACAGGCAGAAGTAACAAGGGGCTAGGCAGAGAGGCTTGGTCAGAATATTTGCACGGATCAATGTCCAGAATCAGAAAACCAACAAAAGAGACAGGGGCAAGGTAAACAGGCAGGAATCCACAGAGCAAACTGAATCACACACAGGAAGGCAGTCAAGGAACTCTGGAAGGTCTACTAACATGGATGGCTTTCAAGAATCTGGCGCTTACACACTAGGAGAGTCAGGAATATATAGAGCTCCTCCCAGATGCAGCAGCTTTCAGGAATTAAAACTGCCGCAGGTGTGAGCACTCAGAACTAATTGTTAATTCAGCACAGGGAGCATGGAGTGCCGTTAAGGTGCATTAATGTCACAGCCACATCCAGCTCCTGATTATTTGTCGTGATGCGACAAGTCACAAACATTCAGATTTTTCAACTACAGCCACTGCCACTTTGAATTCCATCACATGTGTCGTGTCTCTCTGGGTTCGCTTTAATTGCCAAAATCGCACATTTTGCATCGCTAGTCTCGCTATTGTTGCCTCGCTTAGCATTGCTTTGCGACGTACTGCTCTTGTGCTGCCCCTTGTCATAGAGATATCATGTAAATCTGTTGCTCGGGCTGCCAATTTTGCGGGCAGTGTGAACGCACCTTAACATTATATGTTTTGTTTTGTTTCGATTTTCCTACATTTAATTCTAACTGTTGTTTTTTTTTGCTTTTTATTTTCCTATGTTTTAATCATGTATACCACTTTGCATTGTCCTTGTACTGAAATATACTATACAAATAAACTTGCTTTGTCCTATACAATAACACAACTCTGCAGTATAAAGGATATATATGAAGGCACTATAAACAAGCGGACAAACTGAGACAATATTGCAATGAGCAGGGTGCAAAACATACAGGAGTAAATATTGTATTTTTTGTTGTCATTATTATGTACATGTTGGAGGTAGACATGTTTTGCAGGTGCAGGTGCACAGACCCATTCATGAGTTATAATGGACCAGTCAAAGTTAAGATCAAAATCCAACTGAAAGTTGACCTATAAATTGACTCCTTCAATCAACCAGACTCTATTTTTGAAAGAATGGACAAACATGTCTGTCTCTACTCATGAAAAAGAGGAGAGACATACCCCAAAAGGACCTGAAGCTGTACATAAAGTGAAAGATGGTTCTAATTTACTCAGTGAGGCTCAATACAAATGTATGTCACACCTTTTAGATCATTACTTGCCAAAAATAAGCAAATAAATAAATAAACCAATGGGTCATTAAAGGTTCACTTCACGGTTAAGGACAACAATTAGTTCAATGGGTTTCTAAAACGTTTGATTGTCACTGGAGATAAACGGTCAAAGAGATGGTTTGTCTGTCTTATCAGAGTCAATCAGTTCATCTGTTCCAGCTCTGACATGAATGACGTTTTCCTGTTGTTAGTGTTAGAAGCTTCTTCAGCAGAATCTTTCTAGTAATTATAAAACAAAGGAGCACCCTGTCTGCTGGTTGTTTGATGTGAATGCAGTGTTGTGACAGCCTTGCGGCTATAAACACTGACAGAATGTCACAAAACTTGATTCTGTGTCAATGCCCCTGGATGACAGTTATGGGAGTCTGCCAAACTGTACACAGACGACAAGAAAAAACAGGCGCACACGGCGTGTCACAGAGGTAAGGGAGTTCATCTTGCAATTGGCGGGTTGCCGGTTTGATCCCCTGCACTGACTCTCTCTGTCGTTGTGTCCTTGGGCAAGACACTTCACCTGCATTGCCTCCTGACGGTGGTCAGAGGGCCCGGTGGCGCCGGTGCATGGCATCCTCGCCTCTGTCAGTCTGCCCCAGGGCAGCTGTAACTACTAACATAGCTCACCACTGTCTGTGTGTGAATGTGTGTGTGAATGGGTGAATGACTGAACTGTAGTGTAAAGCGCTTTGGAGGTCGTCAAGACTAGTTAAAGCGCTATACAAGTACAAGCCATTTACCATTTCTCCCAGTAAACATTCACACACAGACAATCAGATCTCCCACACGCATTACATTTTGCATCTAAGTTCTGTAGATTTTACCTCAGTGATTAATTTGGCATGTACACCATTGATAGTATTTTCTTTCCTTTTTTTCTCTCAGAGACACTAAGAAAGGCCTAAAAGGAATTTGAAATCAGAATCCATTCTTGAAAACATCCAGTTTTATGGGGTTAAACAGAGGTGGCACCTATTGTATCCCCGTGCTCTCACAGCATAACCCCCACTGCTGACCCCTCCAACTCCAGACTATAAACAACAATTTTTTCTCCTCCAGTCACCCCTCCTCTTCAACAGACCTTGACTCATGCACCCCCAGGGGCCACCAAATGCGAAAAGGCAGACACCCCACCCCTAGGTCGACTTGCCCATGACTCCCTGAAACCACATCAGGAATCACATTCTTTCCTTTGTGGCCACTCTTTCATCCTTCTCCTCCGCCACAGCACCAAAAATAACCTGTGAGGAGTACTGTCTGGTCAAGAGGAGTCTTTTGTCTAAGCCATCCCTCACTGTGCAGGCAAATGCACCATCTTTCTGATTTTCTGTTAAAGGAGACATATCATACGAAATCCATGTTTTTGGCCCTTACATACATTTTGTGGTGTACTTGGAGTCTCTATGAGTGCAAAAAAATTGAACGCAGTCTGTCCAGATGCGGCAAAGATGTCTTCATATTCTTTTTGGGTCATATTCTTCAAGCCGTTTAGTGTTCTCCATTATTTATAGGGCTTGTATCCCACAATGCACACTGCATTGTGGGATACCTAGGCATTTGCAAACTGGCTTCTGTTTGTTTACGCAGCCTTCATCCACAACACTGTCTTTTTTTCTGTTCTTTTGCTTTAAAAAGTAAAAAACATGATGCAAACTTGCTGTATCATTAACTGTCACACTCATTCATGCGATCACTTTGGTAAAATGAACGATGGGTTGAGATTTTTTAGTTTTCCAATATTGAATAAAAGCCAAGGTGCTCGGATCTCTGAACTAACAAATAGGTGTCGAATGCATTCTGGATAGAAGCCGTGAGATGGCCAAACCTCACTTTCAGTGTTATATCCTGAAACGTGTGTGTATTCAGGGCATTTTCAGACTGGTAAGTTTGAATCAAAGCTTGTAATACCGTATTTTTCTGGCTATAAAAGTGCACTTAAAATCTTTAAATTTTGTCAAGAATTGATGGTGCCCCTTATATATGATTACTGTTGTGCTTACGGACTGATTTTAAGTGGTACAATGTGTTCACAAATCTGTTAAAATGTGTAAGTACGACTTTGGTAAGCAACGAAGCCGCGCTGCTCAATCGGTATTCGGAGCATTACAGTAGACTGTGTTACTACCCGATCGGACTCCTGAGCTGTCTGACTGTAAGGTTGAAACTAGAAGAGTATTCATGTAAAGGACCCCACAATCTCCTGTAGTGCACCTTATAATAACAGTTAGCCTTATAATCTAGTGTGCCTTATGATCCGAAAAATGTGGTACCGTTTTTTAACAGTTACATCGCAGTATTTGCTGCAGGACAGCTAAACAACATCATGGACTTCCACCCTACTAGTCTCTCTAATTTTTATTTCTCTGAGGGTTGTTGTAGTCCAAGCTGAAGGATGCTGAAGCTACAAGTGGATACATCAACATGTTCAGTTGCTTATTATACATCCCTGAGCATACTACAGAAATTGCTGAATGGGGTGGTGTGGAACACTCTACAACATAGAGAGGGGAGGGGTGTAAAGTGTCTCCTTTAGATTTAAAGAGACAGCACCAAAACTGGTAAAAAACTATTTACTTCTTCACAGATTTATAACGTTTTGCTTTCTTTGTCATTCTCAAATGTTTCTAAATCATCAAGTGAAATGTAATTGATGTAAAAGACTCATTGGCAGTTGTCACAAATTCTGGATTGAAGTTTTTTCTTCTAGTGATTGAACATAGGTCCAAGTTGGTTGGGTAGTTTTGTTTTTTTTTCCCCAAAAGAATTGATCACAGGAAAACTGTATTTTGTAGTCTGGTTAAATCTGTGGGAGGGGGGGTACCTTTTCAAGGCTCTGTAGGCGTTATTGAAGCATTCGCCAGTTTGAAAACTCACCCACAGTCAGGCTGATTCAGTGAGACAGGATCCGACAGGACAAGACAGTACAAGGTGTGGTGTGTTTATCTTTCACTAAGGCTTCCTTCATTATACACGCACTTCCTTCATTTTAGATAACGCTTTGGACATGCAGTAAACTTTGCCCTATTTTTGCATTGTATATTCATCTGCACGGACAAGCACATGCTCTTTTAGGTTCAAGCTTGGCCTTACAGAGCTTTAATTATGGGGATTAAAATACTCACAAAGCTCAGCTTATCTAACAGCACTTTAAAGCTGATTCACTGATTTATCCCAGAAGTCACAGTTAGGTCCTTTATATAATGGGCCTCCAGTTACCGGTTAGTTAATTTTAGCTTTTATCAGATAGACTGGTTTACATTCTAAATGATTATTTTGAGCCTTATTGTTGGAACAGTAAGCGAACAAATAAAATATTCTGGTAGATAAAGTTTTTACTCTAGAAAAAAGTTCCCAAAAAATTAACATGAGGCATTTATTTATTTATTTATTTATTTATTTATTTATTTATTTATTTATTTATTTATTTATTGTCAGATTAACAAAGACATGACAATAAAAACATTAACTACCTGACCTGAATTTACTACAAGATATGTTGTTAAATAATTCATACCAAATAAACTATTTTACATTTTGTCATGTTAGCCAAACCACCTTTCAGATTTGCTGTCGGTGTATCAACCTCCCAGACCACTCCTTCACTGCAGTTGCAGCTGCAAGTCTTTTGGGGGATGTGTCTACCAGCCTTGCGCCTCTATGTATTAAACATTTGCCTATTCTGCAAAAAGTGCTCTGGCTCAGTCAGATGTGGTTGAAGAGCGTATGTGAACATTAGTTTTCAAGTATTGCCACATATTGGGGGAAGGTCTGGCCTTTGACTGTACTACTCTATCGTAAAGGCCAGGTTTGTGGAGTACACAACTGATAGTTGTCTTGTCAACACACTCACCTGACCTAGATAGCTGGACAACAACTCCTCCTCTACAGTTACCATTTGTGTCATGTCCTTGCCTGTCTGTCTGCATGCTTGTTCACTTTCGTTCTGCACCACTAAGATGGTCTGATGCACCTGTGAGCTCCCTTCCACGGCAGCACAATCAAGTTCATCCCCTTCACCTGTTCCTCTGACTTTATATACTCGTTCTCGGCAGACAGTCGATGCTAGATCACTGAAAGCGTGGGGCATGTAGATGTCGAGCGATTTCACGTCTTCACAGATTTCTCCTGCCTTGCATTACCCTCTATGCTGAGACTGCTATATTCTGGACTACAATCTGGAGTATTTTATCAACCCCCAACCTCCCCTAGCCCTCTCCCCTGTCTGCCTGTCATTGCCTGCCTGGTAATGACGCACACCTGTCTTATCAATACAGTTCTAGTCTCTGCTCATCACCTGTGGCTGTGGAAGCCAGATTTTCTCCACCAGGCTCCTCAGCTTTCAACAGTGAGGGTTTCCCTGCACCTGTACCTTACTTTATCAATAAACCTTTTAAAGCGCAACACCATGTCTGGTTGGAATATCGTGTTCTCTGTCTGGTCATAACAATTTGCCTCTTGCCTGCTTCTCGTAAAAAGAAACCTTTAATATAATAATGCTTTGAATGTCTCCATGTTTAAATGAGGTTTGCTTTCACACACACATTCAGAGTGTGAATGGGTGAATGTCTGACTGTAGTGTAAAGCGCTTTGGGGTTGTCAGACTTGTTAAAGTGCTATACAAGTACAAGCCATTTACCATTTACGCCAAGCACTTTCCATTTTTTAGTTTTGTCCAAACCATGGAACATTGTTTTATAACCTTGTATTTTATAACCAATTCAAACCTCTTCACAGTGCCTTATGTGTTTCTTGGCTCCTTGGCCATGTATCATTTTTCTTCTACTACACAATTATATGCTGCTTTGTGTTGTACTGTCACAATAAATCAGAGAAAACTACACGGAGCAAACTATATGGACCTTTGTGACAAAATGTGGAATTTTTTTAATGCCTTGAATTGTTTTAAAATGCACTGAATTATAATAAACTAAGGAAATGAAAACAAACAGTGAAGGAAAATATAGAATATTTTGTACAGTAAATGTCAGTATATTGCTTCTAAAAAAGTAAAATCATTGTAACAATTGTGCATATGGTTGATCTGGTGTTTCTTTCATTCCTAATAGAAATGTGGTTGTACATCTTTAAATTCTTTTTTCTGAAGTGTATTTCCCACAAGTACTAAAAGTGGACAAGATTCCAGTAAAATGATTTGGGCAAACTGTTCCTGCGTAGGACGGTTTCAGTGTTCTGACCTTGGTATTTCCCACATAAATTCTTCTCTGAAGTTGGTTTGGACATCTGCTTCACCTTTTGAAACTGAACGTTTTCTTAACCAGTCCTATAGCATTTACACTATTTTCCTGCTGTATTACTCACTTTCTCTTCAGATTTGGTTATATATCTCCCTTACGTGTCCTGCACCACTCTAACATTCTTCTCTGCTACTCCAGACTCGCTCATACAATACCACAGCTCCTTTCTTGGCTCTCTATCAATATTCTTTCTCCAGATCTACAAAAACACAATGCAGCTATGTCTGCCCCTTTCTGTGCTTCTCCATCAACATCCTCAAAGCAAATACTGCATCTGTAAAACTTTTTCCTGGCATGAAACCATACCACTGCTCACAGATGCTCACTTCTGACCTTGTTTAGTTTAGATTCCACTACTCTTTACCATAACTTCTTTTAGTTTTCTCTAGTTGCCACAACTCTGCACATCTTCCTTGTTCTTGAAAGTTGTGTTAACAGAAAGGTCTGTCAGCTGTGACTACTAACATAGCTCACCACCGCCAGGGCGTGAATGGGTGAATGACTGACTGTAGTGTAAAGTGCTTTGGGGTTGTCGGACTAGTTAAAGCGCTATACAAGTACAAGCCATTTACCATTTACTTCTCCTGCTCTTTGTTCGCCCTTATTTCCTCATTCACCAACTCTTCAAAGTACTCCTTCCATCTTCCTATCAAACTTTTACACTTGTCAGTACATTTCCATCTCCGTCTTTAATCATCCTAAACTACTGAACATCCTTCCCATCGCTGTCTCTGCCTCCCCTGCCTGTAGAAATCTTTATCTCCCTCCTTAGAGTCTAAACTATCATAGAGGCCTCTGTATAGCCTTTATTCAGCCTTGGCTATATCTGTCTTCACTTTACACTGTATACCCCTTTACTCCTGGCAACTCTCCTCAGTCCTCACAGCGTCCCACTTCTTCTCAGCTGATTGCTTAGTTCGAACACACTCCTTTACTTCCTCATTCAACCGGTCACGGAGTTCTATTAGGTTATATAGTCTACATAAGATCTAATCCACCTGTGGGCTTCTTCCTCCACTCTTGCAAGTCACTCTTTGTTACCATCAGCCATGTCCATCCTCTTAGTTAGGTGCACCATCATCTTTCCTTCTTCTTCTTTTTTTTTATATCAAACCCGCATCCAAACCTGAATATTCTGCATCACATCATCTAAGTCCATATTCTCCTTCTCCTCTCACTCACACCCCGCCTGTAGGGGCATAACCACTAAACATTGACAGTGCATTTTCCTCATCTTCTTTCTCTTCTCCTTTGCTGACCAACAGTAGCCCAGTTTCCATCAGTACCCTGTCCATCAACAGCACCAATAGGCCTTTTTAACGCTTCCACGTTTTAAACCAGAGGTGGTGTGTGACAACTTTTGGTGGCTATAGCTATAGCATTAGACAGTGACATAAATTAATCCGTTTTTAGGTTCCTGGGAAACGTGCAGTTCTTGTCATCGCCTGCCTTCCCTGTACGTTTTGTATTTTGATTAACAATAAATTTTCACTTCTTCCCTTCATCATGCCGCTTCCAAGCTCTTGTATGCTACTTTGACCATCTACAACCACAAGTTGCACGACACTAGCAGCAACCTAGCCGTAGAAAGCTAGCTGCTACTGCAGACCACGATTATGTAGCGCATCCACCCACAAGTAAATATCAAATTAAGATGGTAAATTGTATAAACATGTCATATAAGATCATTTGAGTCAAATATCACTATTACTACAATTGTAGGATGTGATCATAGACGTGATATGGCAGCGGTGTGTAGTTACACCTCCATTTAGTGGAGAGATTAAGTCAATGATGACTACATACACACATGTACCTAGGCTCACAAAATGTATCAATCTTCACAGAAATAATGTCACATTAGCTCAATAATTATAACAATCCTGCTAACCATTTAAAATGCAATTGAACAAGACAAACATTCTAATAGTAACATTTGAAAAACAAAATACCAATACATGGCCATTTTCATGACATTTTATGTCTGTGAGTTAATTATTCTATAGTTAGACCTTGTTTATACACTAACGTATTTTATTTTATGCTGTAATTGTATTATAGCATAATAAAAATACATAATTTAGTTGCTACTGTGCTTCCAGATTTGGTTCTACACTAAATTGTCATCTGAGAGTGTGATCCAGATTTTCTGGGAGTCCATTGTACCATCTTCATCCCGCCTCATGTTCTGGACCAGACCAAAGAAAATGAAAGATGAAGATGAAGCATTTGCTTAACCTAGCTTTGCTCACAGCATACCTTTCAGCTAGCGTAGGTTTTCTTCCAATTCCAAGACGTTGGGATCAGGAAGTGGTCCTACAAACACATGGGTGACATAATCAAAACAATTTATGATAAAGGAAACATAAAGAGCATAAAGATATATATAATAACTCCAAACTGATACCTGTGTAAGCTCTTTAGAGTGTGGACTGCAGACATGTTTTTTACACAGTTTTGGCTTTTCGTACCACCACCTCGCTGGCAGGTTCAGGATGAATCCCCTTACAAGAAATAAACAATTAAAAGGGGCATGTGAGTAAATTGGTAGGAAACAGAGAGACAGATTTGTGAGAGTAAAGATTTTTACTTAACTTATTAATACTATTAATTGATAGAGGTTGAGCCTGCATTTTTTTAAATTACCCACAGCAGAATACTCCACGCAAGGAATATTTAGGAGAGAAAAAGTAATCCAACATTACTTGTGTCGATTATACAACTAACTTCACAGGTCAGTAATAAGGTAGAGGTGGGAAAGAAGCCTAAATGGCTGCACAGCTCAATCAAAAAAGGCATAGGTGGTCAGCCCAAAATATTGTTAACGGTAGTTATGAGAATGTCATATGCTGAATTGCATTACAACAAAAAACAACAACATTTGTTCCACTCTTTTTTAACCTCTGTGCTTGGTCTCTGCCTTCTTTCTACATGACTCACACAGGCCAGTGCAGGAGGAACAGTTGGAAACTGGTGCTGAGAGTAGTTTGCAGTCTGGTAAACAAGTGCAACTATATGGTTGCAAAAACCTTTACCAGCTTCACAACTACAGGAATAAGCCAACAACTCAGCCTTTTCAACAGCCAGTGCGATCTAAAACAGATAAATGTTTTTAGCACATATCTGTAGAAATCAATCCTTGTTGTAACATAATTAGCTTTAATCATGTAATATAATCTAGCCTGAACATGAGCTGCCACAGCAGCAGAACAAAACACAGACGATGCCGTGACCACAACAGAAGAGAAATAGTAACCAGTGAACAGGAAGCAGTCAGTTTAAGCACAGGGGTTGTCCATCGTACGTGAAAGCTCTTCAGCTGTCATAAATGAACAGGAACTCGAACTAATGAACATGAGCCATCCAGCTTTCTGGCTGTTTCAAGCCCGCAGTCTTTGGGGTTCCTCATTTTTTCTTTATGGACCTAAAGTATCTTGCTCTGACCACTACCTGTCCCTCAGCAATATTCGATACTATAGGCATGCAGAGGCAGAGCACAATTTGAACATCATCTAGCATGTCATAATTAACATTTAGCATGTTTTTTTTTCCACAAATTGTAATGGCAAATACATATCAGCAGGGTAAAATATCATTTAAAGGTCTATATCATGCATCTCTTAAATATTCCACATAATTTAGCACACTAAATCAAGCTTCTTTACGATGTTTATGTACTTCATATGTTGCAGCTAGCGTTAGTTCACTAAGCTATGCCACTTTTTACCTTGATAGCTGTGGCTATAGTCTTTATTTATAAGTAAATTCACCACTGCAATTGCCTCTGCATCAGTGAATGAAAAGGCTGGCAAATTAAGAAACAATGTTGAGAAAACAACAGCCATCTTTCCTTTGACCACATTAGACCCGCAGAAACAGGAAGTGACCCAGCACCAGGAGCCGCTACTTCTGGCTGTCGTCAAAATGGTCCATAGCAGGTGTTGTTAACCCGGTCCTCGACTGATTTGGTATGGAGATCGTATTCTTCACTCACATAGTAAATTTGGCAAACATTTTATGCCGTGTGCCCTTCCTGACGCAACCCTCTGCATTTATCTGGGTTTGAGACCAGCACAAATAGAGCACAGGCCTCTGTGTCCCCTTTGAGGATGCATTGGATACAGTCCTGGACCAGATTAAGCGAATAAAGCCCACTACAGTTCTGTGTACATTCTAAGCCAATGTCTGTCTCATTAAAAATGTCATTATGGTGACACACAACGACAATACAGATACTTGACTCTTCTTGATTATACCAGGTTGCTTCCCAGTTTCATACCAGTTCAGGTTTGTTTATATAGTGCTAGCACACAACAAAAAACATGTCCAGGCACTTCATAAAGAGGCCAAAATCTGGTCCAGCTCCAATTCAGTACAAATGAACTCAGATCAAACCACTGTATGGCCCAGTTTAATCCAGTTCACTTACAATACAAATGCCAATTGCTAAATAGCAGTGGGGTATCCAGTTGTAGAAAATAAAAAAAATTAAAAAAAACTGTCCGGGTGGATTAGAGATGCTGCAATCAAGATTATCTGCAGCATCTGTAATCCTCCTCCTCCAGCACCAATCATCTCCACCCCATTCACCTGTTCTCATTCCTTTATATACTGCAGTTCTCCAGTCAGTCAGGGATATATTTTTAAAAAGCCTACAATGAGTAACTGTCCAGCGTTCCCTGCCTCAGTGGCAAGCTTCTGACCTAGTTCCAGTTTCTGGATTTCCTCATCTTGTCGGACACCTCGTCGACTTTCTGTTTTTCTGGACATTGACCTGGACTGTTTCACTAGCACAAACCCTGCTAAACCCTTTCAAATCTTTTCTGCTTGTCAGTTATCAAGCCTGCCCTGTGGAGCTGCCTCAGCTCTGTCTGTCTGTCTATTCTCACCCTCGCCAGTCTCCTACAGAGGTCTTTGCTTGTCATCTGCTGCTGTGGGCAGTCTGCTATTTGCTTTGCCTTGGTCTGCCCATTGCCTGCACCAGGTCCTGTTTATTTTATTAATAAACCTTTAAAAACACCTCATCTGGCTCGAATATCGGGTTCTCTGCTCATCAGTTCATTACATTGTGGGGAAGATGCATGCATGTTACAGCGATGGGGGTGTAAAATTGGAAAAATATGACCAATCCTTTGTTTGTTGCTGGAAAGCTACACTTCTTTCAAGACCCTTCAGTCGTGTTTTCTTAACAAAACAAGCCTTTATTATGAGCTCAGCAATCCAAAATCTATTTCTTCAACAGCATACTTAATTGTTCAAAACAAATTGGCCAAGCTGCTGTATCCTTGGAAGCTTAACTGGCCTTCTTTGTTACCTTACCGACTTGTGCTCCCTTTTGTTTGTCAACCTTTCCAGAGAAAGGAAACAATGGTCTTGAGTTTCCCCCACTGGTACACAATCTGTCCTTGCATTTAAAGAATAGATGTTGAAGCAGCAGCAGTCCTCTGATCTCTCCACCCCGAGAAAGAAATCTGTGTCTTTTTATACTATTTTTTTAATTTGCCAACGTCTTATAAAGAGTGATGATGCCCTATCCAATTAAAAAAGTAGAGCTCCACAATTAAAATAAATCTAGACTATCAGAGGTCACAAAATTACAGACATGAGTTTCAAATAATCACCCTATTAATCTTCACAGGAAAAAAGTTATTCAATTTCAATAAAATCCTGGGGGGGGGGGGGAACATGATGCATGAGGAAAAATATGAAAGCAAGGCTAAGTGAGAGAGTGAGGATGCCTAATGTTCGTAATAGTCATAATGCTTTGTAGCTTAACTTAATAACCATCAGAGAAAATCTAACATCTTAACTGTGTTTCTCATGATCAAGAATCAAAACTTTAACTGGATTATTCTAACAAAGTTTACTTGTGTTAAATGTTTCCAGTACAAAGCCCCCTCTCTGTGCTTGTTGGTTTTTATTGAACAACCTTTAGAGAAGGGGGGGGGAAAAGGAGGAGAAACATGTGGGTGAGCAGATGGGAAGCAGAAATCTTATACGAGTCTGTGGTTGAGAAGGGAAGGACTAAAATTTTCAGAAAGCCAAGGCTGTTAGAAAATGGTTCAACCTGTTTATATTCATTTCCTCGTTACATAACTTGTGCATGTATCATCATAACTATTTAGGATCAATTTCATGCGACTGTTTCACTGATATGTGACAGATTATTAAACTGACAAAACACAGAAAAACAGGTAGTTCAAGATTCACCGAAAGAGGAAGAGAAGTTTGCAGGGCATTTTTTAATTCTCCCTTTCCAACAAAACAATTATATTTGCATGATGGACATCTTCCACTTGCCAATATTAGTTGGCTAAGCATGTCCTGCAATGGTTAAAAATAAGCAAAGCATGCAACATTTCAGCAAAACGTTTTTATTTTATTTGTTGGGGTTTGCGCAGTCACAAAGCTGTATTCTACCTGTCACGGGTACTGAACACAAACAACCCATCAACCTCTCAGCTGTACTTTCACTTCAGGGAAACCTTCACAAATAAACTTTTTTTCAGTCTTAACATTGACATAGATTGTTGTTTATAAAGCCAACAAATATTCTGCTGATAAATCCAAAGACAATCTTTGGCAGCCTATCTTTCTCCACAAGAAATGGGAACAATCATTTCTTTTGTCAAAGGCTGCTGGCAACAAAGAGTCTGAAGCTTTCAATTCAAATTCGGTTATGTTTTCTGTTATGTGAAGACACACCAGTGGTTCATCCTTATAATTTATGCGGCTCTTCAGAGTTGTAAAATATACAACGCTAAAGGAGAGTGTAAACAACATTCTTCTGAAAAGGGTGCAGAACTGAAATATACTGAATCGACTTCTTACAGAAAAGAGCTTTATAAATAAACCTGCCTTGCATATATATGGAAAAAAAGACTTTTATTAAAAACAGAAAGCCTAATGGACCGTGGATGTGCCCTGCATGAAAATTAAAACCTGCAATATTTTCAAATGTATTCACTCACTTGCCTCACATGAACTTTAATGGTACCGTGTTCTTACAATGATGGGTTCAGACCAACTCTTTGCGGCTACAAAATTTACAGTAGTCATTGCAATGCTTTCAACACGGTTCATTACTGTGTCTGTGGGAATATCCGATCATTCATCCAGAAGCACATTTGTGAGGTCAAGCACTGATGTTGGATGAGATGGGGTGGCTCACAGTCTCCGCCATAATTCCACCCAAAAGAGCTCTTTCAGGTTGAAGTCTGGGCTCAGGTGCTGACAGGTCAAGTTCCTCTACAACAAACGCGCTTTTGAAGTGAGTTTGTTGTCCCTGGGGACATGAAGTCAGGGGCCCTAACCCATACCATGTACCAAACGTTACACTTGATACAATACCTTTCAAACCCAGACTCATTATTTGGATGACCATACAGAGCAGCATGGCTTGTCACTTCGGAGAAAATGCATCCACTGCTCTAAAGTCCAATGGCATCGTGTTTTACACAACTCTATCTGGCTCCTTGCACTTTGTGGGGGAAGGTAAGATTTATTAATATAGCACCACTCACACATGAGGCAATCAAAAGTAAAGTAGATATGTAAATAAGTACATTTTATTTATATGACACATTTCACAGGTCAAAGGTGCTTTACAAGCAAAGTCCCTTACAAGAACATTTGGATGCATGTACTCATGAAAACCTATTCCATGAAGCTCTTTAATTGCTGTTCTTAAGCTACGCTGGAGAAGCGAATTGAAGTTTGCAGGTGTAATGTGACAGATTCTGGAATAGTCTTTGGCAAGGAACTGTACTTATTTTCACCTTAAAATAAGACAATCTCTATTTCCATAAGGAAGAGGGGCCCATTACAGCAAAACCATCATATCAATAGCTTTCCATACTTGACCGGAGCTTTTTTCATCAATCTGCATTCTTTTTCGTCTTCTCACATTTTATTGCCAAACGATCGCAGTAAACTTGAGCTCACACCAGCTGTAATGATGCCCCACCTCCAGAGGTTCAAACTTCTTCAGGTATTGTGGCTCAACTCCCTAACATGTCATAGACGGTAAATACAGAAGCAGTATCTTCTGTCTTTTTATTCCTAATAATTTTTTTTGCTGCGTGTTTGCTGATTGACTGTTTCCCCATATGTTATTGGAATGCTGCCCTTGACTTTTTTTGAAGCTGCATAAAAAGCTTTATCAGAGTACCTAGACATCAATGATTTGCAGAAAATAATCTTAAACTAAAGAGAAGGGCAAACGCATGGGCTGTGGCCTGTGCAGTAATCTGTCTATGCAAAGCGTACAGAAATGAAGGATGACTCAAGACATTTACATAGTATGCACTATACGTCAGTATGCACATCAGAGTAAAGTACAATAACTGCATTGCATGACTCCCTCTCATGCTGGATCAAGTAGCAGTAATTTCAATGACTGGCCTTTCTCCAGAACATGATGACATGGATGTTTCTCATCTCCTGAGCATAAAAAAGTCTCTGAATTGGAGGAAACTTTTCATAAATATTTGGCCTGACTTAAATCACAGACACAAAATGATCAAAAGGGAGATCAACAAAGTTTATTTGTCAGCCTTTATAAAAAAAAAAAAAAAAGTATAAATTGTCTGGTTGGGTTCAGTCTGTTCCGCCACAGCAGCCACATTTTTTTTAGAAATGTTGAAGTCATGTGAAACGTGTAGAAATAGGACCTGTGATGCAGATTTAGAAGCACTTTTAGCTGTTTTTGGAAAAAGAGTTACGAAAACACTATCGTTTCTATGTTTCACTCTAGGTCAGGATGTAAAGTTGCAAATTATTTTAAATGAAAGTCCACTTTTTTACAGACATGGCTTTTGTTTATAATCAGAGCTCCTTTTGGCTCGTCTGGAGCTTTGATTAGTGAATATGTTCTCTTTTAGAGATGAAAATTAGGAAACGAGGGGGGGGGAATAAATATCAGCATTTCACAGTTTTTACTTATGATGTACAAACAGAGATTGCAAGGTACTTCATTTTACTTCAGGTTTTATGCGGTAAACTGAGATGTACAACAATGGAAGATAAAACGTTGGCGGAAAATAGACAAAAGTGCGATAGGCACTGATGTTGAAAACAGCCTTTAGCTTATGTCTCATAAAACTACGTCCTCTTATTCTCCAGACACCCACTCAATCTGTCCCCGGCATCCTGCTCTCTGTTCAGGTCCACCCACTGACACACACCTCTTAACAGGGTTCTGTTTTGTTCCACACATGTTACACAACCCTTTGTTGTGACAGTGGGCCAGGGTGTCAGCGTTTGTCGTTGGCTGACAGGAACTCCCAGTATTAACACTGTACAGACAACATGCACTGATGAAACAGAGATTTTGGAGCGCCATATTTGAGGTTCTTTAGTCAGACTAGTTTTTTCATCTTATTTTGTTAAAGGAGCAGTAAGCAATAATTCATTATTTCAGATAGAAATAAACAAGTTTTGCGAAGAACCAAAGGTATCTTTTTTTATCTATCTATCTATCTATCTATCTATCTATCTATCTATCTATCTATCTATCTATCTATCTATCTATCTATCTATCTATCTATCTATCTATCTATCTATCTATCTATCTATCTATCTATCTATCTATCTCTACTGGTAGGGTAAGGAGGTACCTGGACCCCACAGATGTTACACAAACAGTCCAACAGGGCCGTGGGAGGTCCTTAACCCATCAGCAGGACTAGTATAAGTAAGGGATAATGCCTGATGAGCTGTCCATTATCAGAAATGAAAGCTAGGGTTGGCAATTATTCAAGTTTCCCCAAGTTCCTTTTTGAACAACTATACAAGACCGTTTTACCTGCTCTTCCGCTTTTCAGGGGGATTGCATGAAGAAAATCTCCCAAATCCACTTTGGTCTTTGTCATGATTGGTTCCAGTTTACGAACCCACATGCATGAACACAATCAGGAGACGCGTATGCAAACAATAATAAAGTTTATTGAACAGAGGGGACAGGGTTGGGGAGAAAGCACGGAGCAGGAGTCAGGAAGGGATAACCAGTTCAGCCACTGTCAACGAGAGGAAGCGTTTAGACACAGTGAATCCAGGGAGGTGGATGAACATATAAATATATCTATATATATGTAGAGGGGGAAAAAGGCTTACTAGGAGCATATGGAGGTCCTCTTGGAAGCAGCGGCAGACCCAGGGCGGCGTGAGGAGGTAGTGAACCGTTGGAGGGCGGACAGGTAAGACAAGCTGAATGGGGAGCGAGCTGGCGGCTGGTCGTGATCCGAAACAAACGATCCACAAGACTTTTCTCTTGAGAAAACTCCAGAGGAATCCAGGTAGACCTGACGAGAAGGGACAAACACAGGAGGCGATTATCTGTCCATTATCAGAAATGAAAGATAGGGTCGGCAATTATTCAAGTTTCCCCGAGTCCCTTTTTGAATAACTACACAAGACCGTCTTACCTGCTCTTCCGCTCTTCAGGGGGATTGCATGAAAAAAAACTCCCAAATCCACTTTGGTCTTATTTCTTTCTACTGAGGCCTTTCTCTTCTTCTCATGAACATTAACGCTGTTCACTTCTTGCGGCTCTCAGCCATGGTCAAAGTATACGGTTTCACCCGCTCATTCATGTTTTGTTCTACCCACTTAGCCCATGCAGTGTGGTGTGGATGGAGAAGTGGTCTATGTCTAGCAGTCATTATCATTAAAACACCTATATACACTGCATGGCCAAAAAGAAAAAGTAGGCACCTGGATTTAACTAAGCAAATTTGGATAATTACTGCATAGGCGATAATGTTTCAGCTAGCAACAAGTTACTTAACCCCAACTGGGGCAACGAGTTGCTTCAACCATGTCGAATAACACATCCTGTGGTCGTGGAAAGGATGTCGGTCTTTTTCAGAAGGGTCACATCAATGGCATGCATCAAGCAGAGAAAATAGCTAAGGAGATTGCAGAAACTACCAAAATTGGGTTAAGAACTGTTCAATGCATTATTAAAAACTGGAAGGATAGTGGGGAGGAAAAAATATGGGCAGAAAAAAATCCTGAATGGTTGTGATCGGCGATCACTTAAACGTTTGGTGAGATCAAATGGAAGAAAAACAACAGTAGAACTCCGGGCTATGTTTACTAGTGGAAGTAAGAGCATTTCCACTCGCACAATGTGAAAGGAACTCAAGGGATTGGTGCTGAACAGCTGTGTAGCCTTAAGGAAACCACTAATCAGTGAGCCAAACCAGAGAAAAAAAGCCTTCAATTTGCTAGGGAGCATAAAGATTGGACTCTGGAACAATGGAAAAATGTCATATGGACTGATGAGTCCAGATTTACCCTGTTCCAGGGTGATGGGCGCATCATGGTAAGAAGAGAGGCAGGTAAAGGGATTCACCCATCATGCCTAGTGCTATGATCTGAGGTTGCTGCAGCTGGTCAGGTCTTGGTCAGCAACAGTATGTTCTCTAAGAATGAGGTCAGCTGACTTCCTCAATATACTGACTGACCAGGTTATTCCATCAATAGATTTTTTTCTTCCCTGTTGGCACAGGCCTATTCCAAGATGACGATGCCAGGATTCATCAGGCTCAAATTTTGAAAAAGGGGTTCAGGGAGCATGAGACATAATTTTCATATGTGGATTGGCCCCCACAGATGTGCTACGTACATCTGTTCCTTTAAGCCAAGCCAATAACAACTCTAACGACTCCTCGTTACAGAGGAGTGGACCAGTTTCGGTCCATTCCGCTGGCTTAATGGTTTTAACGACCGCCCATTACTAAGGGGTGGTCCTGTTTCGGTTGAATTTGCATGTTATCTAAGCCATTACAGGCCTTTGTTTGGAATGGTATAAAGCTTGTTACTCATCATTACTCCAGACTTTTTGAATTGAGAAAGCTTCCGGGAGAGGAAGCGAAACGTCTTCAACTACGGATAACAAGTCCAGTTGCTTTTTTTTTTTTTTTTTTTTTTTTTTTAACCTTTTTTTGGAATGCTACGTAAGGCTTTGCACAGCGGGCAGACGCTACCATCATCATTGAAAGATCTTGGTGAAAAATCAATGCAACACTGGGTGGAAATAAATCTTGTGACATTGCAGAAACTTATTGAAATAATGCCAAAGCGAATGCGTGCCGTCTAACAAAATTGTATGTGACATTTATTTCTGGTGGTGATATTTTTTGTTTTTGGTCAGGCAGTGTATTATATACATAAAAATTGTTCAACTAGTTATACACAGTTGAACATTTTCTGATTTGACTTTGATGAACTGAATTACAATATTATTGAGAGCAACATATATTGACAATGTTTTTTCAGCTTTTAATATAATTTTATGAAATATATCTGGGAAAGAAACAAACATTACAGGTAAAATAAAATTACAATTTTTTATTTTAAGTTTCCTTAAAAGGAAACTGTCACTTTGGTTAGTTTTGAGTCAAATAATAATGTAAAGAGAATAGGTATGAGTTTGCTTTTCTGACGTTACTATATTGGAAGCTCCTATGTCACCGTTAGTTCCTTTATTTTCCTATCCTTTTAATTTTCTTTACTTAGGTATTCCAAGTCATTAGTTTTAATTATATTAAATATGTTTATACATTTGTGTCTGAAGTCCAATGTTGTCCGCAAAGTTTAAATACCCCCAAACTTTTTTGCTTTGCCCATATAATGAGCACAGGTTTCCTACCAGTTTTTGTGATTTCGTATAAGCTTAATTAAAATACTTCTCCTTTAAATCTTCACATTAATAACTCCTCTGTATGACATGGAAAACGTTCAAGTAAAAACAAATGCCGGCCATAAACATAGCTGTGGTAACTGAGCCCTAACATTACTCAGCGCTGTGAGAAAAACAGCGTAAGTCAAAATGTCTTTCGTTTTTGAAACTTTAACAAGCATCTTCTTGGATGTAAATCACCGACGGGACATGAAAACGTCTGTCTGTGCCGGTGTTTATGGAGGCCGGCTCTGGTTGCCAGTTTGCACTTTCTCCCCTCGCCGTCTGACGGTGGCAGCAGGGAATGAGCTGCTGTGTCTCACGGCTCTTGCCAAGACATGTTTTTCCTCTGGACTATTTCATCTCTCCCGCTTATATCACCACTCTTTTTTTTTTTGTTCAACAGATAAAACAAAAATGTTTTTCTTTTCTTCACTTTTTCCTTGTTTTTCCTCTTTCGTGGCTTTGTTTACATTCACAGGGGATGGAAATCACAGACTCAGGAAGATGCAGCCAGGAGCAAAGCTGTTCTCCCTTTTCTTTGTTTTTTCCTTCCCCCCTCTTTTTTTTTTTCCCTCCCTGAAATGCAGCTGGCTGTCGTGCTTGGGGTTTCCAAACTAGCGTCTGTGTTAGGGGGGTCCCAGGAGAGCAACCCCGCCATAATAGTCGGGTGGAGTGGGCTGGCAAAGACAGGAGAGGGAAAATGAATAGTGTGCTGTGGGGCTTTCCAAAGCCTAACTCCTCAAGGCCTTTGTAGACAGCATTGTGTTAAATTCTGCCTGTATTTATCTCAACATGCACATCAAACGTGCGATGAGGGACAAAGGTTGATAAATGTTTTGTGGCTGTCTTACACTCACGTGCGGTTACAAAAATGTCAGTTTGTTAGTTGTAGCATTGGAAGCTCGCGGGGAAGTTGTTTAAACTTGGCTTTCGGTACACTTGTGGCCAAAGCGCTTGATTCAGACAGAAATCTTGTTTGTCACGATCTTTACTTCTTTGGTCTTGTCAGATCATTTTGCGAAATGTTTCTGTCACATGTTGTAGGTCGATTAAAGAGCATTTCCTAAGTTTCAAAGAGTCTTATTGAGAAATAGATACAGTTTATACAAAGTGTCAATAGGTTCTCCGTGGGGCTGAGATATGGGGAGTTTCTTGGCCATGGACACGAAAAACTTTATTGTTTTGATGCCTGAGCCACATCATTACTGCTTTTACCTCATCATCCTTTATAGAGTGTTGTTCATTAACAAGTTGCCTCTGAATCATCTTGGAGCTTGGAATCATGCTCAGCTAGGAGGATGTCTTCACTCTTTACTTATAGCATTAGTTATTGGACAAAGAGAGGAGAGGCAACCCCATTGAATGACCTTGGTATGCTTAATGGTGGTGTTCACCTTTTCTCTCTAGAGAATCTTTCTTTTTTTCTTTTTTATTTGAGAAAGTATGTATTTTCCCTACTCTTCTTCACTCCAGTTTTGGGGCCTTCTTCAGAATGTTAGTCTGTCCTTAATGTTTTGTTTTTTTTTCTGGAGAGAAGTTGCTTCTTTGCTGCCCTTCCTCACACCAGGCCATTGTCCAACGCTTTCAACCTCAGCATGACTTCAGAAACCCTCACATTTGTCTGCTCCCACCCTGAGCAAGCTCTGCAGAAGCTCCTGGGTTTGAATGTGGGCCAGGCATCCTTCTGCACAGAGCTTGCATGTTCTCCCCACGTGTGTATTGGTTCTCTCCGTTGTGATTCTGTGTCGCCGTGTGACAGACCCCTGACCTATCCTATCCTGGACATGAAATATGTGCATATCCTTTTTGGCCCGTGACTGTATTGTTGCTGCATCCCGGGTTCAGTCTTTCCCCCACATTTCTCAACTAAGTCTCTCCTAAAAGAGTTTCCTCTTTCCTCAGAGAAAGTGCTCACTTGGCCGGCTGAGTACGTGAAGGAGTTTGTGCGCATGCACGTGTGCTTCGACTCTCATGCAAAGGGAGTAAGCCCTGCTAAAGCTGCAAATCTTAACGGGAAGCTGATAAATTGGAGAAGCAGTGACAGGTCTACTTCCTCCTCTCAGAGTGGACTCTATTGCCTTGGGAAATATTTGCCCCGTGCTCCTCCTTTAGAGAGTGCACAGAAGGAGACGAATAAAGATGAAGGAGCACCCCCCCCCACCACCACCCCGTAAACTCTACTCCCTCTGATCCCACCCCTTCATCTCACTGATTGTGCAGCTATGTCAAAGGAAAGGAGGAGCGAGTCAAAAGCACCAGAACAAGTGGAAAAATCTAGATCTTAGACAGGCGTGAAGCGCATCAATAGACTCACTCAGCACGCTACAAAAACAGTGACTGCCTTCTACACAGGCGACTGCATTCTTCAATCGCTCAAAGGCATACGCAGACTGTACACAAACAGTGCCGGCAAAGAGCGCACACTTGGAAAGTGCTCGCTGTGCAAACATGGAAGGAGGCCTTTCTTTTTTTTTTTGTCATAGACATGCAAACCTATAGGGAGGCAGGAAAAACACACACCGGCTCTTGTCTGTGCTCTCCCATAGAGCGCCATTGTTCTCGCTGTCTTTCCCATTTACTCACGTCTCTTATGATGCCACATGTGCGTTTTAAAGGCACCGACTGTGCAGTCAATTGCCCTGATCTTTCACACAAAGCTCGACTTAGTTTCTGTTTGTGTGTGTGTGAGACACTGAGATCGAAAGGCGCAAAGGAAGTGAAAACATACAGTCTTAGAAAATAAAGTCAAGGCCCACAACAGGATACAAAAAGAGACGTGCAGACAGATGAAAGCATTCAGGCTGTAAGCCTCCCTTTGTTATTTCCGCCATTAGTTACAGGTGTAACCCTTTCCCTCTGTAAAGCAGAGCTAAATCACTTCAGCCTTGAGGTCTTTGCTCGGATGAAAAGTAAAAGAAGAGGCACAGTGAGTCCGACACGTGATGTACCACTTCTTTCGGGATAATAGCACGCTGCAGACTGTTTTACCATGGATTTTTCTAAGCACTAATTTTCTCTCCCTCAAGCCAGATCAAACAGAACTATCTGTGTATATCCTTTACAGGGACCCACACCAAAGAAGCAACACTGGCTCACACAGATTAGTAATCTGTCAGTACTTGGTGGGAACCTGAAGCACTGAAGCCGACCGCATCAAGAATATCCTCTCCCACAGGATTTGATGGCATTCCAGAATCCTGTTTGCTCCTCCTTCCTGCAGTTTCAAAAACAAAATAACTAAATCCATCCATCATGCAGATGGGGCTGCTAATGAGTGTCTTGCAGAGAAGGATATGGGTATATCATAAAACATATGAAATGGTTCTTAAAGGAAGAGGCTTTCTGATGAGTTCAACAAGTCTGATTTGCAAGATGAACAAGTTTCACAAGTTTGTGAATATTTACGGTGGAACACCTAAAATACCCAAGGCCTATGTTTTTCTTATTTAAAATGTCAGTAAAGCATTGAGAAACATGTTTAATATCGTTTCATAAATATTTCACCTGTCACACTTCACTAGTTTGGTTTTGAACCTTCTCTTGCCTTCTGAACTGCATTAACTTTTTGTAGTAAACATTCAAGGATTGGGTAACATTTATCGTAGATTTTGGCCCCTATTGCCAAGATAACATCAAGCAGTTGAATTTGTTGCAAATCTCCCATTCAAACACATCTCAAATGTGCTCTACAGGACAGAGATCTGGTGATTGTGGGTGGAGGTTGATTTGAAGTACATTGTCGGGTTCAAGAAACTAATTTGAGATTATTTTAGCTCAGTGCCATGGTTTGTGACATGGTTGCTGGAAGTAGCCACAGAAGATGGACACATGAAGGTCATAAAGGGATGGATATGGTCAGCAACAACCCTCAAGAAGACTGTAGCATTTAACTACCCACCAGCAGGGGCCCACAATTTCCCTAAAAGATTCCTCATATCATTACACCGCAACCATGCTTTCTTGTTGTTTACTCCAAATTTTGAACCTACCATCTGTAGGCTGCAGCTGTATTTGAAATTCATTGGACCATGTATTGTTTTTTTCAATTGGTGGTCCAATGATCCTGTGAAGTTTGTAGTTCTCAGTTCCCGTTCTTAAGAGACAGGAGTGTTACTTGGTTCTGCTGCTTTAGCCCATCTGCTTCTAGCTTTGATATGATCGTGTAATCAGAGATGGTATTTCATTTACCTTTGTTCTAAAGAGTGGTTGATTGAGCTTCTTTTCCTTTCTGTCATCTCGAACCAGTATGCTCAGTCTCCTCCGACCTCTGACCTCAACAAGACATTTTTGTCCACACAACTGGCGTTTTGTCCTTTTTGGACAATTCTCTGAAAAGATGTGATATCATTGTGTTTTAACACTCCCAGTATACTAGATCACCAGTTCTTAAAATACTGAGAGCTGTCTGTCTGATACTAAGAAGCATGCCCTGTTAAATGTCACTTAAAATCCCTTTCTTCCCAACTCTAACGCCCAGTTTGAATGTCAGCAAGTCTTCTTCCTCATGTCTAGATGCCTAAATGCATTATGTTGCTGCTCTGTGATTTTTTTATTCATTATTGATTTCGACAAGAAATTTAACCAGTGTACATTAAGAAGTGTCTGTCAAATGAATTTTATAAGATACAATGTGACAAAAATGCATATCTTTTGGCCGTAAAATAACAAATTAGGTCTAAATGTATGATGTAGGAGACCAAACAGCACTTGGTATCAAAACAACACTATCCAATCAGCCAAAAAGCAGGAAGACTTGCCCAAGAACTCTGGCTGGCACCTTGGTCAGCAAGATTTCTCTGTCTGTGTTCAGTCTCCATGGTACTGTTGTAAGCCTTCTGGTTAGAGACGGCCCTAAATACTTCCGTTACTATTCAGATTAAAGATTTACAATAGCATCAGGGTGTCAGTTTTGCAGCAGACCCAGCGCATTGCCGCTGTGACAGAAGGATTTTAGCTCCCAGCACTGCTGCTATTTCTACCTGCATTCAGACCCATTGTTATGAAGACTGATATACAAAAACAGTGCAGTCTTTTATATGTATGTGTAAATGTTGCGTGTGTACTATCCTGTTATCCAGGGAAAACCATTAGCAGGAAAAAGCAGTGGTGTAGTTGTTTTCAGTCGGTTAGCGTTATGCCTCAAGCTTGGCTAACGACTCTGCTGCTAATCCTCCATCTGTAATCACACAGCACTTCATACATTTTCACTCATTTGGTCAGCTGGGCCACCTATCAACAGTCGGCAATGCAGCTGCTTCTCCACAACAAGACTTTCACCATCTTCCAGGCCCCACAAGAGACCATATTCCAATAGACAATTGAAAATGCTCAGAAAAAGTAATTTAACTGCTTCACTTCATGTATTTTCTTTTTCTGTGTACATTTCAATTATACATTGTACTATCTTAAATGTTTACTACATGTTCTATTTGTTTGACCTATGCATTACTGACTTTCTAACCACATGAGCATCTCCATTTCACTCTGACTTCTCTCTTTCTTTCTCCCTCCCCTTTTTTCATAAAGTTTGATATGATTCATAATTGCACCACATAAAATGTAAGACCATTTCAGGTTATACTAAAGGTTATACTAAATACATTTGTTTACATTTACTGCAGCTAGATAAAACTACAACTGTTACAGAAAAGCTACGTATCCTGCACAATCCTTCACATGGTAGTAGAGGAATTGCCTCGATGTGTATACATATGTAACTTTGGTTTCCAAACACACAAAATGGCAAAATAGAGTATTGGCAACAGAGCTGTTGTTTGAGGTGTTACAGACTTGCCAAACTACTCAGACAGTCCAGGAGATGGGAGGAGTGTTCTTGGGAGGCTTTGTGCAAGAAACCCCTAAAGTACAAATAAAGTATTTTTCACTGTGTCCAGTGGAAAAAAGTTGCTTAATTTGGTTTGGACTTCTGGCAAAGAGAGTACTTTAAATCATAAGGGAATTATGAAAATCTAAATATGGCCTCCTTAATTTGTATGGTACATTTAAAAAAAGATAAGAGCAATAAATATGTTTTGGTTTCTACAAGACCACTCTACTGTTGCTGTCCACCAGGGGTGGGGGCTTCAGTCTGCACCTTAAGGCCTTTGTAGAAAACTTAACTTACCTCTTCACACCCTTCAGCATAAGCACCTTGGACCTCACAGTCACACATGCAGCCGTATTCATACTACTTTTGACTCCACTGAGCAACCGCGTTCCAAACATGGACATACAGCCTTCACTGCGTGCGAAAGTATGTTAGTATGTATACTGTATACTCAGACGAAAAGACGAAGAAAATAACTGATAGGGAATTAAGAGATTTCTCACTACAAAGTCTAAACAGTTATTGTGCCCTTGAGGAGGCTGGAAGATAAATTATCAAAACAGAAGACCTCCCCAAACCGTATTTCTGAAAACAGGCATTGTTGTTGTTCTATCCCTTCTGCTCACAATCTGACTTATCTGCCATATAATTGGCAGAACACTTTGAATGGGAGGTATGTTGTTGCTGTCAGTGCACACATTCAGGGCACTTATAAAACTTGGCCAGCACGTGGATGTCAGTGGAAAGTCTTACAACATCCTGATGGGCAGAAAAAGCTATGACAAAATTTACACCATTAGAATAGAGGACAGCTGGATATGAACTTGAGCTTTAATGAAGTTGCATGGACACTTCATGCAAACCTGTGTTTATCAAGTTGGACATCTAGCTCAAACAGTTCAGCATATGGACTGAACAAACTTTATTTATCTCCACTCCACCACCAGTTTCAGACCTGGGGGGAAATATCCCTATTCTCATACACCTGCTTATGCATATTGAAGTATAATTCAGCGTGAATTTTTCCTGCCGAGGTCTGAGCGCCAAACTCTTAAAATATTGTATCAATAAAATTCTTCTAATTGCCTTTTCTTTCTGTGTGAGTTTTTCAGATTGAAATGGTAATGCTACACAGTACATTTTGGTTCTCTGTAATGGTTTTGGAAGCATGGGCTGGTAAAGAAAGTTAGCAGCAGCTTTCAACCTGTTTATTTTTAAACAAGTTTCATCAGGCAAGAATTTGCTGACGGCAAATTATTATTTGTTAAATAATAATTTGTTTTATATCAAAGCACCTTCTAGACACTCAAGGAAACCGTACAAAGACAATAAATTTAAAAAAGGAAATATTTCCAAAACAAACAAGGAATCTGCACAATGCAGTTAGAATTTGTTTGATTTTTCTAACCAGGTATGTTCAAGGGGATATTAATGGTCATGAGTGTCATGGTTGCCTGAAAATCCAAAAACGAAGATTAGGACTGGAGGTTCTTAATGAGAACTGATTTAAATTGTAAATTAAATAAAAGATAAAACAAAAAAGGATGGCAGCAACTAGTCAAAATAATCAATTTCGCAATATAATTAATACAAAAAATGTATTATTAAAAAAATACTCATTTGGGTCAAAATCAATAAAAACTGATCCAACTACAGAGCTGCTCCCTCCCTTCAAAGAACCCATAAACAATGACCTGCTGCTGCTAACATGTGGAGTACAGCCAGACGAAAACAAATATTTTCTTTATCAACAAGACAAACACAAAATTATTGTGAGAAGGAATTTTCCCTATAAGGCTGACGGACAACAAAAGACAAATTGCTTGACGATGCCACATGCTGCGCTTTCATTACAAGCTAGCGCTGCGACACTGACGACCGAGAATAACTTAGCAAGGTCAATAAAGCTCCTGTATTTGCAACAGTGAAGTAGTGAAGGTTTCCGCACAACATACTCTAGTCTAGCTCATAGGTGTGAGCTCACGAGTCAAGCCATATGCTTCCCAGGTCTGCAGTTCTGCATCACGCATCTGCTGAATGAATCAACGCAGGAAAATGTTAACCAGCTGACAGCTCAGTTGGCTAATAAATAGTGACGCAACAAAGGAAAAAAAACAGTGCTTCTTCTCTATTACTTCTCTGTTCAGTTGTAAAAGCATTTTGAGGTTATTGTGGAGACAGACTGAAGCTGACGATATCAGAGCAGAACAGAGTAGGAACCCGTAGCAACCTACCCTGCTGTTGTCGTTGATCTCTAAAGAAAATGTTATGCAACTTTACCAGAAAGACAGAAATTGTATATGTCTGCTTAATATATCTGCATGGATCCGACACTTGTTAACATTGTTAAAAATGTGTTTTGCAAACGCCAGTTCCATGTTTGTTTTGAAACACAGTTTGTTTTAGTTTATAATGGTTTATTTGTCACACAGTTTTATCAGCAGCACATTGGCAGGTGAATGGAAGCACACTGTTGCCAACTAAAGACAAGCAATTGTCATAAAAATAAAAATATTGTATGACTGGAGCAAAGGTACATACTTCCATAAAGGATAATAACACTTAATCTAAGATATTTATCTTCTCTACAGTTTTGCCAGACAGGGAGGTGACACTTAAATTATAAATTTCTCTAAACAAGGGCTGAACTGTCCACTGCTTGTTGGCTATGCCCAAATTAAGAAAGTATAAGTTAAGTTTGTCTATTATATATTAATTGTGTTTTTGTTCATAACCAGAAATAAACATGTGCCTCCTACAAATGGAGGCTTGAAAATGGCTTGGAGTGTTGTATATTTTTCTTAGCATTGGTATCAATGTGGACATTTTACTATTGCAGCAACAGAAGATCTGAACCTGACCTAGAAAATCAAGACCTACTTCAACTTTGGAGCATTGATTACTTGATAAACAGGTGAGTTTATGTGCAGACAAGAGACAGCTGGGGAGCAGAGGAAGCTGAAACACTAAGAGAAGGTGGTGGTAAATCAAGGAACACATAAAATAATAATTTCATATTTAAACTGAAATTTAAACCTAGGAATGCACATAAATACTAAATACTAGGCTATGACAGTAACAACCTGTTTATGTTTGTTTTCACATCAGACTATCTTGATACATGTAGAAATGTCATAATAAAACACTTACTGTCTGACAATAAATGTTCCTACTTCAGGTAGTTGGGATTGCCTTTAAACTGTGTGTGAAAGCCCAGATGATGACATTATAGTTTTCCTGGTAGAACGATAAACAATATTTAAGTTAAAGGGATGCTAACTTACGGATTTGTTGTAAGGCAATACCGCGATCACACTGCTCCCTTGTGTGGCATCATGGGGAAATCAAAAGAAATGAACCAAGGTACCACAAATAAGCATTTAGACCTCAACAAGTCTGGTTTATCTTTGGCTACAATCTCCAGGTACCTGAATGTAGCACTGTTCAAACAGTTTTTACATTCAAATTTAAACCTTTCACACAAAATACTTGTCTCTTTTGGCTTCCCTTATTTTTTAGCCAGAACCTCTTTGCATCAGCCTGCAGCTGCATGTTGAAGAAAGAAAACAAGAGCCAAAAATGTGTGCAATAACTAAAGACTGGTTACCAGAACACCGTACTGGACTTCGTAGTTTAAGGAATTTAAAGTGCTACCTTTACAGAGACACCAAGCTTTTGCCTCTACTCCAAGGGGTTTAAGAGCAGCATCTAATTTAATCTGGGTATGTATATATATATATATATATATATATATATATATATATATATATATATATATATATATATATATATATATTTTTTAGTTTTTGGAATTTTGGGGGCGCCACTTAAGGGGTTTAATGTTTAGACACAAGTGAGTCTTCCTCCCATAGAAACTTTACAGCAAAACTGAGCAGGCGGCCCACAAACTTGACTAAGATACACAAGTTATTTCTGAAGGAATAGGCCAAAGTCCCAGCAAATACTCCAAATAACTTGTGAAGGGATGCACAAAAAGTTTCACCCCAGTCAATACGGTTCAACAAGTAATTCTACTAAGCAAATAAATCCTAATAATTAGAAACAAGAAAACTTTAGTCAGAAATGGAGCTGGCAGATGGTGAGGGAAGATTATGTCTTTTTATATAGTTTTTGGAAATATCTGGTTTCAGTTAAATATGTGATACATACATGGATCTCCAAAAGGATAAATTCTAAGAATGTCACACATGAACTACATGGGATTACAATTTTTGCAACTCTTTGAAAGATTATCTAAAGAAAGCAAACGCCGTTTTCACAGAGGCCTAATCAACCCACACAATCAACTGTCCTGTCGCTGAGTTTATTGATTAGCGAGAAACCCCCCAATTAGTTTATCCTGGGGACTTAATTTGAACCTAATTAGCATTTTCATGTTCATTTGTTATCTGCCCAGCAGCTAATGCCAGGACGATAAGATCGTGGACTGCTGCCTACTCGTCTGCCAGTGTTTACAGATGTGAGCGCATGGCAGGCGCCTTTCCTGGACGCACCCACAGGACTCAGCCGAAGGCTGGAGGAGCAGGCCTGATGGATATCATACTGCTTATCCTCACTGTGGCTGTGTAGTCTACACGACCCAGTTAGAGGGACCCAAACTGTTGGATTTTAAAGAAAACCCAAACAAATTCAGTCAGATTTGTTGTGTGCATTTGGTTTAATTTACCCTCACTGTGGAGAGCCTCGAGCCTTGGAACAGCAATCCGGAATTTGCACAGAAGACTAATAATTGCGATTACACATTTTGTATTTTTATATACCATCACTGCAAGCATAGTGGTATAGATGCAATACCTGTATGGAGGATCATTTGAGACACCCTGCTCTTCATAATACACGTCTTTAAAAGAAGTGTAAAAAGTCTTAAAATTAATGATTTTTTTTTCTCTTGCACCACCTTTTAATTATTTTTGATCTAACCCTAAATTTGAACAGTTGTTGTTTTGTCATATAAAAAAAATGGAACGTTCTGTGTGGACACGACAGACGTTGCACAGATGATTCACCCTTCTGAGCAAAGTTGTTGAAAAAGCTTTAGTCCTGACAGTGGACTGAGCTGAAACAATTCTTCATCCTACAAATGATGTCACTAAAACTGCAATAGCATGCCTTTTTTTAGGATCAGAAACTCTTTATTTAGATACAACTCAATTTCTGTCACATAATGTGGTAAATTATCTTATTCAGCTCGTCTAGAACTCAGTAACCTTTTGAAATGATTGCACTGTTGCCAGCTTTGTTTGAATTTAGACCTTGAATTAGACTGCTGCTTCCAGCTGAAGGGTATAATACATCTAGTGTATTTTGGAACTGTCTGAAAATCATGAAGCGTAAGTTTCGGAAAAATAATAGTAGCTGTTTTTCTTAACAGGTATCCATTTAGATGTGACAAATGCTCCATGTTTTGTGTTCTGTTTGTGTGAACTTTGGTTCATCATCATCTGGGCGCTTGGCGATGTATTCACAGATGCTACAAAAGGAGAAATATCATGGGGGCCGGGATCATGTGGAATGTGTGGCACAGCGTCGCTCTCATGCCATCGGTGAAAGGAATGACAGAAATGGTGGAGCTTCTCCATCCACACGTCACAACAAATTTATAACCGACACACAGACCACCTCCGCCTGATACTGTGCCTATTTTTATGTTTTATTTTGAGAATATATACTATCAAGACTCTTCCCACCTTCACTTTGTTTTTGCAATTTTCCTCTATTTGAAATTTCCCTACAGTTGCTACATTGCCAAACAACAACGGCAACTTAACAAACGTACTGATACTATGAGGGCAGTGGTGCTCGACAACATTAGAAACTGAGCGAATGGAGCATAAATGGGCCTTAATACTGACCCGGAGAAGAAAACTGTCAGATTCAGCAACACAAAGCAACAGCAAAGAAGAAGCCCAGCTTCAGAGGGTTGGTCCTGTTATCCATTACATTTTAAACAGTAACCCTGTTACACAGTGCTGCGATTTTTTTTGTCTTCTTTCTTCTTCCAAACTTTTTCCAAAATTACATCACATAAAAGTGATCCGAATGATCTGGAGAAACCCTTGCATTTAAAATTCAGCGACACAATAAGCGAACTTCTGAAAAAGTCAACCGTTTAATCTGCTGAAAATACTGTTAATGTTTAATTTCAGTTCCCTTAATAATTTCCTGTTCAATAGTACTATTTTCATGTGTGTTTATGTTTTGTTACATGATCACTAAAACATTTTTGGGCCAGAAAACTAATAGGCTAAGCATTGATTCTGTAAGTGTACAGTTCCAATATACATATTAATTTTGTAACATAATGTAATTTCTTTCTAAAACATATGCTGCTCGGATTTAGGAAAATAAGTCACTCATGCAGATTGAGTATTAACAGGACCGATAAAGAACATTTTATTATCCTGTTTGGGAGTCTTTGTCGTTATCTTCAGGTCCAGTTTTATTTCAATGACTAGAGGCAAACTTATTTTTTTAGATAACAACTCCTAGGATAAACATATTTTTCTTCTTCTTCTAGGTAATAAAAAAAGGTTCTTGTTTGCTTTTGCTATAACTATGGCGTAACACAGCCACTGAGCTGGACAAGGAGCCATGTTTATCCTGCCACCACACACAGAGAGGAGCAGTTCCTCTGTTGTAGAAATGCAGCAAAGGGATGCCTTGAGGTTATCAAATCTTCATACTTACCATTGCATGTATTCTAACAGGCAAACCATAAAAATGTTCTATCAGTGTTTACCATCACAAACCTGAATGTGCAAAATGTGCTAAATGCTCCTGTGGGCTGGAACTATTGACTTTGCTCAGATGAGACCAAGATTGTGCTTTTCTGCTTCATACATTCCAGGTAGGTCTGGTAAGGAACAAAGCATGATTGTGCAGAGATGCGCCTCATGCCTGCTTTATCCAGTGAAGGATCTGTGATGCTGTGGGCCTTTTTATTTTCCAAAGGCCCTGAGATCATGCATGGCATCATTAACTTTTTGAAATATCAAGACATTTAAGATCTGGTGGCTTCTGCAAGAAAACTTCAAATTGATGTCTTTCAAAGTGATGATAATCATGCAGCCAAAACAACAAGATAATAGTTCTAAAGACACTAAGTCAAACTTCTTATGGTCATATCAGTTCCTAAATCTAAAATACACAGAAAACATGTAATGTGAGATAAAGAGAAGAGTGAAAAAGAAAGCAGCCACAACTATAGATGATCTAGAGTGATTGTGCAACAAAGAATGGTCCTAATTCAGTGTTATTGGTGAGAAAAGTCTGCCTGCAGACGCACAGGTTGTCTGAACACCATGCCCAATTGTAGAGGGGAAATATGGTAAATGGCTTGTACTTGTATAGCCCTTTATCACGTCCTGAGGACCCCAAAGAGCTTCACACCACATTCATTCACACCCTGGCAGTGGTGAGCTACATTGTAGCCACAGCTGCCCTCGGGCAGACTGACAGAAGCGAGCCTGCCATACAACTGGCCCCATCGGACCCTATGATCACAGCCAGCAGGCAAAGAAGGTGAAGTGAAGACGGTCGGAGTGGGGATTAAAACTGGCAACCCGCCAGTTACAGGATGAGCTACCTAGCTCTAATAACAGAAAATAAATAACGACAAGTAGACAAAGGAGATCCCTGGAAATCCCTACGGTTGTAACAAAGTGCAAAACACTGCTTCTACACCTCCAGGTCAGCCTGCCAGCAGAAGCAACCACATTTCTCAGAGAGAAGAGAAATGTTGGGAAAAAGTGGAACTGAAATGGGTGATTAGCATGGAATCCAAAGTATATTTAGCATCTTGTACTCTGGATATTTTTTCAAATGTAAACTTGGCACAGTTTTAGTCCAAGAATATTTAACTTTGCGAGTCATAGGAATCCTGCCTGCATTCTTACAAAGATCGACAAACAAGCTAAGCATGGGTACTCAAACTTGAACTTACACTCAGATTTTAAATAGACGTATTAACTGACAAACGCAATTAAACAGTTAACATAAAACATGATGATTTTGGAAAATTGATGGTCGTTTACACCTATTATCACATCAAGTAGTAAAACCATATGTTCACCCTCAATCGGTGACAGCAAATGGAAGACCCCTACAATAACATCTGCATCCACACACAAAGACATACCTATCTACCGCCGTGGCAAAGGTCAAAGGTTAGTAGGAAGGCTTCTGACGTGTTGTGTGTTTTCTCACCCTGAGGCTGTTTTTGGTGGTCGCCTCCGAGTAATCACTGATTTAGATGTGATTACGGCTCAGATGTCCTGAGCCAACCCTGCCTGCTTCGGTCATTCACACGCCGAGCTGCAGCCAGAAAAACAAACAGCAGAGAGTCACGCTGACAGGGCAGTGGCCTCTGAGGAACTGAAGCCACATTAAAAATCTAAACTATTACACACAGCAGTGACGCAAGGCTGTTTATTCTAGTTTTGTGTAACGCGGGGATGTAGCTCGGCATTCTCTGCCTTTTACAGTTTTATTGAAGAAGCTTAATTAAGTGGCGACTTGTAACGACTTGTATTCGTTATAAAAGCCGATATGTTATTTGTTTTGCTTTTCTGTCTATCAGATACTCGTTGCTTACTGCAGAGGTTCAACAAGTTGAAATCTGCACGTGGCAGTTGCTTTGTCCCGAACCGTGAGCCGCTTTGAGCTTAGACCAGGAGGAAGGCCAACAGCCAGCACTGGTTTACTCCAATGTTTCCAGCAAGATGGATGGAAGAAGACCGGCTTCTGCAAAAAAAAAAAAAAAACATGTCTATTTCTGTCATCCATTGTTTGCCATTCAGTCATCACTGTGTATGTAGCATGTCAACATTCAGTGTCCTGTGCGAGCTACGCTTTTGCTCCAAAAGAAAAATGAACATATGTTTCCTCCCTCTCAGCGTGTGTCTACCCATTGAGTGAAAGGCCTTTGCACTGTCTAATGTTTTTATAAAACACCCAGCACACGTAGCAGGAGGGAACGGTGGCGCATTTCCAAACGGGAATAAATGTTTGGAGGCATAATGTTAAAGCTGCTTGAGAGCCTGCGGTGATTTGACACAGCTTTTTCTATGGTGCTTTACATAAATATTCAGTGCCTTTTAACCTGGTCATATTTAGTAAAAATATAATCTCAATGTATTTTATTGGGATTTTATATGATAGACCAGCATGAAGTAATGCATAATTGTGATTTTTTACAAATATTTTTTAGAAAGTAAATCTGGAAAGAGTGCCATGCATATATATTATGTGCCCGCACCGTACTGACATGGGCTGAAATGCCACACGGAGAGGAAGAAGTCATTCAAAAATCAACAGAAAAAGCCAGATTACGGTTTGCAAAAATGCACCCGGGGAAAAACGTCTTAATTTTCGGGCACATCCTGTGATTTGTCACAGCTAAGACTGAAGTGTTTGTTTTTTTTATTTATTATTTATTTGTTTCTGACCCAAACGGCCTTTGTTGCATCAAGGAAAAAAAAGAGGTGTATTGCAACCCTGAGAATACCAATTTTTAAGTACATGGGTGGTATCATGCTGTGGGGGTGTCTTGCTACAAGGGGGACTTGTGCACTTACTGAAACAGATGGCGTCATGCAGAAAAAAAATTATATATATTGTAATACTGAAACAACAGTTAAGGACAATTGAGCTCTCCAACTCGACAGTGACACCAGGCATACCACCAAATTTGTTAGACAGTGGCATAGCGATGGAAAAAAAATCCATATTCTGAAGTGGCAAACACAATGCTCTGATCCCATACAGTATTGGTGAGGAGCACAGTAAAGGTGTGTCGACGCCAATGTGGCCTCACTCGTTATAACAATTCTGTGAAGGTTTTCCGCTGTGCCGTTCTTTCTGTTTTTAGATGATAGATCCCCATGTGCTCCATTAGACGCTCAAAGCTTGAAATATTTCTACTTAACCTGACACTGCTTTCCACAAATTGACCCCGTATGGGTTGATGAAGCTCAAGGTACACAGTGTCTGATGTGTGTAATCCCAGTAACATCCAATGAATGGTGTGGCTGTGACATAGCAAAATAAAAAACGTATATATCAAGTTTATGAATACTTCAACAAGGCAGCTGGTTGCATACATCCTCCACACCCCAGCATCATGATAAGCAAAATGGTACTTTGGATGCTGTAATTATGCTAAACATATTTGCTTTACCATGGGAGGCCGTATAGGTATAAAGGACCAGAAAATATAACCTTCTGCTTCCCATGGAGTGAGCAAGATAAGAATTTTGCAGAGATACATCTGCATTTTTCTGAGTTTGTCTCAGTCTCATAATCAGCATGCATTGGTCAGATGATGCCACGCTCTGTCTAGCTCCATTTCACATTCTTTTATCCGCAGATAAATCTCTGGCTGAATTTGCAGCTGGAGTTCATTTCAGAATTGACTTTAGAAAACAAATAACATTGAGAAAAAGATTCATGCAACAGAGATTTGCAGCTACACCTCAGATGGTTGTCATGCAGCCGTTCCAGTCATTACGGGTTTACAAGTATTCACCTGCACTCAGCCACCCCTGTGAGAAGAACTAGTCAATCAGTGACATGTGATACCTCCGGCCACCTGTCCGCCAAGGTGTCCGCCGATGCGTGTAAGCACCTACTGGCAGCACATGTGGACAAAGATAAACCCACCTGTTCAACACAGGACTCATCAGTCGCCACACCTTAGGCACAACGCCGACCTGTTTTAAGTACAACCCGAGCTTCTCCGCGAGGCCTCTTCTTTGAGATCTACCGAAACTAAAAGCAAGCTTGTCAATCAATTAACTGTCAAAACCTCTTTAAAAACAACTTTTTCTACAAGACTGTAACTACCTGTTGCCAAAGGTTGAGAAAAGAGAGTCCACAACTACACCAGAAAATAATCCGATTAAATCTTAACAGGAAATTTTTAAGTGATGAAATACAATCTTTTCCACCGGTACTTTACTACATCTACATCTATTCATCGTACAATTCACCTGCGTAAACTCGCCAGTGTATTTTGCAATTAGGCAGGTCCATGTCAGCCGCCCCGCCTAACCTCACACGCAACGACTTTTAAATTAACCTTTTTAACCGTGTGTTACGCCTCCAGGCTTTTAGTCCAACTGTGTTTCCACAGAACTGGGGAAGATCGTAGATCTTCTTGTGGACATATCTTTGTCCCAGTTCCAAAAAAATTGCCGATTGGTTAATGAAAACAATACTCTTTACTCCAGACAAAAAAACAACAACATAATAAAACAACCCACACAGTGCTCTGTGTGGGACTGGTGAATGAAAAACTCAGGCAAATGAACACATGAACCAGAAACATTAATATAATAACAACAACAAACTAGAAAAAAATCCAGGAACAGTCACAGAACTCGGGTTCCAATCGATACTTAAATAAATCTTAGTTTTCTTGTTAAAAGGTTGTTTTATCACCATGTTTATTTTTGCTGGATTCAAAAGTGTAATTTTTCATGACCACAGGGTCAATGATCTGGGGTTTATTCACCTTTATTGACTGGTTCTCATGACAGAATCTTTATTAAAAACATTCTACCTGATGTGTAAACAGTGTTGTACAAATCAAATCGTCTTTTTTATTTCCACTACTTTTTGTTGATCTGTTGCAATAAATCCCAATACAACACGTCAAAGTTTGGGGTTGTAATATGATAAAATAAAAAATAGCCCCACAAATTTGAATAGTTCTCACAGCATATTTATATGAGAGGTTTCGGTCACTTTGGATGCCATGTATCCCTAAGTCAGTCTAAATAGGCCTAAAATACACACACGTACACATACAATGTAAAGAAAATAAATAAATAGCCCGCCTTTCATTGAGCATGCAGATACACGAATTATCATAACGTCATCAGTCTAGCTCCCATCAAGAGCTCAAAGCAAAGTTCGAGCAAGTCTGCGAGGACTTAAGCCCAGCCTTTTGCTCAGCCAGGGTTTTCCCACATGTAATCGAGGTCGAGCAGTAAATTTGTCTAACACGGCCTTTCCTGTCTCCATCTCTCCATCCACATATGCCAACTACAACTACAATGCTCCCTATTTATAGTGTTTTAGCTCAGATATTAACTCTCTCCCCCAGTTTTTCCTGCCACTTCCCCTGAGAGAGGAAGCGTGTGTGTATTTTTGCATGGAATACAGACCTAGAGGAGCAATGGACAAGAAAAAAAAAAAAGTTTATAGCAACATCATACTATGTTTCCAGTACTTTTTTTTCAATACAGAGGGAAGGCCTGTCTGTCGGTTAGGGAAGAAAAGACACCTTTCAAAGTGGGATCCCACTTTGAACCAATGTTCAGGGCCTTTTGAATGACATTTAATGCTTAACATGTTTGGGAATGTTGTGTAAGCCACAAAGCTGAGTGCTGAGAAGCCTTCCTCCAAGGCCAGCGCTGGAGGAAAAGCTGCAAGTGGTCGTAACATCCTGTTTTGAGCACAAACACAGTTCAGCAAGCCTGTGCTTTTATCCAGTGTTGGAAAAACAATCAGTCCTCTCACTGTGTTTCAGCCTGCATCCCTGGTGTCCAATAATGATGATGATAGAACCCTAACACACACACACACACACCGCCCACAGCGGCGTGGACACAGACATGAGTACGTGTTGTAGAGGCGGCAGCGGCAGGTGCTGTAAGTGTGTCTGGCCTGACATCAGACATGATAGGAAATCCCAGAGAGGAAAAACCTTGCCTTGCTGACGTGTCTCCCTGTCTGCCTGCTTTTAGAAGTCCTGAGGTATTTTCTCCTGATGTCACCTCCTCTGGTCACTGCTGGGTTGCAGGCCAGGAATATTCCAAAGTCTGAACTTCCTGGCTTTTTTATTTTTGGGGTCATGGGCAACCTTATAGGAAAGTACCGATTGTAATCACACACACAGGCGTGCGAAGAGAACGGTAGCTCGGAACAAAAGTGTTGACTCCTGACTCAACAAAAGTCCAACAAACACGGCATGCTCACAAACGGTTTCATGATCAGCTGCATGTCAAACCATTACCCATCAACTGAAAAACTTGCCTTTATCTCGTTTTTTTCTCACACCTCTAACAAGGCGATGATCTGTGGATGGACAGAGCTGCAGCATTAGATAAAGTCACGCTGAAACGCACGCGGCACGGTAGAGTCGTGAAAGGTTGGATTTAGGCCATGTGTACAGGAGGATGTGGAGCGTAACGTTTCCTGCTACAAACAACTTTTGCATGTAGGCAAAAAAAAAAAGAAAAAAGAAAAGGTTTTCATCTGACCAGAGCACCTTCTTTTACATATTATTTGCGTACCATACACGGTTTACTGGAATTTTAAACAACACTTCTTAGGACTGTCTTCTTGTTGCTGCTCTTTCATAAAAGGTCAGATTTGCGAAATGCAATTGTCCTGTTGACAGATTCTCCACCTGAGCTATGGATCTTCTGCAGCTACTCCAGAGTTACTATGGACCTCTTGGCTGCTTCTTTGATGATCGTTCTCCTTGCCTGGAGTGTCGGTGCGGGTAGACGGCAGATTCACTACATACTGTTTCCATTTTTTTGTTGTTTTTTTGGTAGAGTTTTTTGTTTTTTTCCACCTAACCCTGGTTAAACGTATTCACAAACCTGATCTCTGACCTGTCTGGTGTTTTCCTTGTTCTTCATGAGGCTCTTTGGTCACGAATGTTTTCTCAGAACAAACCTCTGGGACATTCACAGAACAGCTGTATTTACAGCGATTAAATTAGACACTGTCTGAGCCCATTTACTGATTAGTTCACTTCTGAAGGAAATAGATTTTATTTAGGGGGATCGGAGGGTGCTAATAACCATGCTGGACTTTTTCTAGTTTATTATTTTTAAAACGCTGTGTTGGTCTAGCATAACATCACAGTAAAATAAATTGAAATATATGGACGCCATGTACGAGGTGTAAATGAAACTTCACAAGTAAAAGGAAAAAAAAAATCAGAAAATGCAGACTTTAAAAAGTGAACCTTTAAAACTGTTCAGAAACGTGACACAGGAAGTGACTGTGGGGGAGTGGGTGTCGCTGCCGAAGAGCACCTGGAAACTCAACTTTTGATCTGTCTTGTGCAGAAATGAAAGAAAGACAAAAAAAAAATAAACCAGATGTATGAGTGCCGGTTGTGAATTTATTTCCATTCATTCGAGAAAGCCCTTGAAATCTTGATCCTTCGCAAACATTAAAAAACCCAAAAACGTAGAAAAATACACACTGCTGTTTGAACCCAAAAAGAGATTCAGTGTTTAATTCAAATATACAATTTGCATAATAAACGTCAGAGACAGTGGCATTAAGGTAAGGCATTTCTCCTTGAAGAGAACTACAAGAACAAAGCATTCAAAAGAAGGCACTTTTTGATTTTTTTTTTCAACTCTTCATAAAGCTTATGGAGCCTACATTCAAACATGAAAGATTTATGCGTGCTCAAAAGATGAAGGACAAAGACAACACTAATGCCTGAAAGGAGACTTCCTCCTCCTCTCTGTTTCACGCCAACATCTCAGATTACTCTGAAAATAGCAAATCTGAGCTCATTACAGGTGAGCCCAGGTATTACTACAGTACTAAAAAATACTAAAGTGAACCGACTTTGGAAACAATATCAGGTTGGAAAGAATGCGAGGGTGAGAAGACACTTTTTAAGACAATATCCCCCAACTTTCCACTTCTGAGGTAAGTCACATTACCATCTAATGAAAAAAACAAAAAACAAAGGGTGCTGCTTTTTTGGTCAAAGCAAAAAGAATATTCAAGGCATATGTGAAATTCAGAAGCCAACCTTTAGCGACATACTTAACCTTTAATTATTGATCACTTTCCAAGTCCTTTCAACATTGTATCCCTTTCATACCATCTCATTAGTCACCTTTCAAATATTCTATGTGACTTTCTACAGTAAATGTTCAGTTCCTTTCGATCTGCTCAAGATCCAGCTCTCCGCCGAGCTGGAAAATGTCCCGCTGTTTCCCACAATCACCCTTCCAGAGGGCGCTTTTACTGTCCACAAAGCAGCACGCGGGGGAACTGGGCCGTGAGTCCACGCTGCAAGCAGAATCGCTGTCCAGCTCCCCGTAGGATGAGTCCTCTTCCTCGTCATCCGCCATCGTGTCCGCCCGCGACTCCAGCCCCAGCTCCGACACGGCGGAGAAGTCCGCCTCCGACTGGCAGGCGGACTCGAACGACGGCGCGGTCAGGCTGGACTTGAAGCCGTCGCGGGACGAGAATCCAGGCCAGCTTAAGCTTTGAAACGTTTGAAGTTTCTGGAATGGAAGAAAGAATGGAGAAAAATCGTGAGTTAAAGAGCTCTGGTAGTTTAAATGTAAAAGCTTTTCCCAGAAGGTTTTGGGGGCAGATCGGGTTTTCTGATCGGGCAGCCAAAAGCTAGCCTTGCCTTTCATCACCAGCATGTGTACATGTAAACAAAAGCACACACAGAAGCCACTCAGGAACATCCACACGACTCTAACCCATCCGGGTTGGAAGTGGAAATAAACAACAACACTGGGACTGGAGCTGCGAACCACAGAAAGTATCTTTTGTCCGAGTGCGGTCTGGGCTTATTCGCGGCTAGAGACGTACCAAGTACAAAAAAGCCATTTCTTATTTAAGTCCCAGATCATTTCAGGGAGTTTCAGAAAAAACATACGGGAACAAAACGCTGTTTTGCTTCCAAAAGTTGATGTTAAAGACAACTCAAAGCTGTGTGCTTCCTCCCAGCAGCAAACACAGGCTGTGCTGCGGTGCAGAGTAGGGGTTAATGATCTCTGGAGTGCCCTCAGGCAGCAGATGTTTGAGGCATGGAGGTGAATAGGGTTGAGGTTTGTTCCACAAAGCCTAATCCTGCATAATAAACACCTGTAACGTCGTCTAACACGCATTGAGAAGTGGATTTTGCCGGTTTGCGCTGGAAGTCTTTGTTTTTGGTAATGTAGCTGGATGTAAAAAAAAAAAAATAAAAAAAAAGTAAGACAGGACTTTGCTGTCTGGGTTAAAGTTGTGCCTCCTTGTGCTGGATTAGCATGCTTCGTCTGCAAACACTTGAGGTGGTCATGTTAAAGTGGGAGGCATTTTCGCTGTAGTTACACCAGTGGAGTGGAAAAGGGGATTTCTAAGCGCTGGAGCTCTGCTTTCAGCCCCCCCAGTATTACCCCACTACTAATTATCGCAGCAGAGGAAGAGACGAAGGGCAAAGAAAAGGCGAAACGAGGGGGAGCGGCTTCTGCACAATATGCTTCCTATAAAATCTACTGAGGCAGACTGTGCTTTGAGTGGGTGTGGTGGTGGGATGGAGAAGCAGAGTTAAATTACCTCCATGTACCAAGCTTTAAGATCCTATAGCTCCTATACGTGTCCTAACCAGACGATTAAGTACAGCGCTGTGGAAAGGCAATTTTCCCTTTAACAGACTTGTTGTCTTTTTGCTTTTTGAATCAAACTTATTAGTTCGGATTACCAAATAGATATTCATGTCTGACGCGGAATAACCATAGTAAATGCAAAAAAGCTGTTATATATAACCCAACCTGGCCCTATGTGAGAGTGGCAGTGTTAACTTGGCCTGAGTCTTTTACATCGTTGTGGATAGATTTAAAAGGGCACATATACAAAATAAACTTGTTTAGTCCTTAAATATGTGGTGTTGCATACCTGGAGACTCTAGGAATGCAGAAAAAGTGGAAGTGGATACTGCATAGATATCTTTATATTCTTTCCGGGTCATATTTTTCAAGCCATCCAGTTTTCTCTGTTTTCTATTAATTGTTTTTTTTAACTATTACGTCACGTTATTTGTTGCTGAACTGCTAAACAAGGCTGCGGACACCCAGCTTACCAAACAAATTTGCCATTTTTATTTCTCTGAGCAATTTTGTAGTACAAGCTGAAGGATGCCAAAGCTACAAGTGGATGAGTAAAAAAAAAAAAAAACACTGGAAAGACATCACATGTGCACAAGACGTCCTCAAAGCACTATGAAAGATGCCAACACTGCCCCTCATTGCACCACCTTCTACCAAGCTAACAAGTCATGGGCACGGAACAAGGTCCTGATGATTTGGATATAGTGATGGACATAAAGGAAGCAGTAGCTTAAGATTTAAATAAAACATATGACAAGGAGACCCTGTGCATGGCATCAGCTGTTGACCCTGAGTTCAAGTATCTACCCTTCCTCTCTGAAACAGAAGCTGCTGACATCTACTGAAGACCGACTAAAACTGTGGTGGCTCAGACACAAAAGCATAATAGCGTGTCTGCAGACAGAGTTTTCTCCATCGTAGGAGACATTGTGTTCCCTCAAAGAATTGTCCTAAAAGCTGAACACATAGATCAGCTTGTGTTCTTATACAAGAATCTTAAGGGAAAAAAATAGATAAGCACTGATGTACCAAAACTACTCACTTAAACACTTAATTGGTTTTTCCCTCTTTTATGTTCAGTCATAGGCTTTTGTTAAATTACACAAATGTTTTGCACTTTTGTTAATAATAGTTGCATTAACAGGCAGCTTGCAGCATTTGAAATGCTGATATGAATGTTTAGTCTTGTATGGCACTTTAAATTTGAAACCTAATATTCATTCAGCTGCTCAATCTAGAAGCCCTCTTGCTACCTCAGAAAATGTACGTATAAGCAGGAATGCACCTTTTTATTTAAAACATACTGGATTAACCTTATTGATAATGGCACTCTTAGGTCTTTGCCTTTATTATAGACTGAAATATTTTCAGCTGTTTATTTTTCATTTTTTTAAATCCCGCAAGGACAAGCGATTATTGCTTGAAAACGTGTTTGTGAGTAACATTTGCAGTCCACATTGTTCTTACAAATAAATAAACTGTATTTGATAAAGTATTCTTTGTGTGGAAGGTGTATTAATATACAGATGAGGCTTCCCAAAGCTATCTTCATTATAAAAAAAATCACAATTTATTGTCTTTTTGTTACTGTATTGGGATATATCGGGATAAATAGTATGGTGACACATGTATCATGATATGCATCATATAAACAAATTCTTGCTAATTCACACCCCTACTGTGAAGTGCCTCCTTTAGATTTAAAGAGACAGCACCAAAATGAGTTGCTCTCAGATAAACGTCTGAACGTGGGTGAAAAGGGAGAATGTGGAGGTAAATTAACGAGGAATCCAGACCAAAGCATTGCAGTTGCACTTCATACAGACTGCAACTGAATGTTTTAATGTGAAAAGAACGTAAAAGCATGATATTTCCCCTTTAAAAATCTGTTTTGAAAAAGCTGCTTTATTGTCAACAGTTTAGACTCATTTTACTTTCTGATAATTAAAGGTGGAAAATATGGAGATGAGAGATTTCAACCACACTAAAACACACTGTGCAAATCAAACAGATTGGCACATGAAGAGATTACATTTATTTTGTTAAATTTATATCAATAAAAAAAGTCTATGCACAATGTGCACAAGTTCATTTGTTGAGAAGGAATTAATTTAATTCAGTCAACTGAATTGTAAACTGTGTGACCCAAACAAATAAAAAAAAAAATTGTTTTTGTTGAAGTTGCTCAAACCCAGTTGACAGGATGGTTGTTTCAGAAGTCACGCATTGTTCTACAGAACAGGAAAAAAAAAAGAACATTGTCGCATGCTATACTCAGGTATAGAGGGTGGCAGGGTTTGTGGTTAATCTGTCAAGTTTACACTCTGTTGCCAAAAATACAAGATGACCATATCCTTAGCAATGTTGCCAGCGGTGTTAAATAAAGTCACAAAACACTGAAACCTCCAAATCATTTAATAACACCCCGAGTTAAGATGTTCCTGCAACTAAGTCTGCAGAGAAAGCAGAACAGACCTTCCAGACACCTGCTATGCTGAGGGCCTGCTGTGTTTAAGTTATTTTTAGCAAAGGTGGCAGTCTCCGGTACACTTGCAAGGAAATAGGCGGGTAGTTAAGTTTGGTCTAGTCTGCAGTTTTTCTGCCACATCACGCTAAATCCTAAAAGCAACAACAAACTCTACACTCTAAAGGTGTACTCTGTGCTTGAATGTGATAAGAGATCTTGTGTAAGCAAGCGTTTGACTTCCTGGAAATGTACATATTGCTCTTACATTATTTAAACCCTAATAAAAGAGTGGATAAATTGGTATTTTGCAAAAATGGTGAAAGTAACCGGCAACAATTACACACCTCTTCAAAGCCAAAGCTACATGATTGTCTTTCTTGCAAGCGAGGGAACAGTAGGAGCCTTTGTTTTTGCCTGCTTAAGTTTCTCATTTGAGGCCTCATGTTTTGAATGTGTACATCTTTGTTTATGTATTTTGTGTTTTTTTTCCCTGGCCTTTGTTTCATCTATAAAGCACTTTAAATTAGTGTGTATGAATGCTGTTATACATATAAAGCTGCTTTGCCTTTCAGCCTGTCCACTAGCAGTGTGCAGCATCAGGTGGGGGAGGGGCAGTGGTGCATGACGCTGTGCTCCGTACGGCCTGAGAAAATTGGTCATTCCTATAACTTACTTTTAAAACCTTGCTATACCCTATGCCCAGCTGCTAAGTGTTGCAAACAAGTAGACTATACGTATGACTTTCCAAAAGCTATGCCGCTCTAAACACAGTATGCACATGTGTCAAGTTGAAACAGGCCGTTTCAAGATAAAGATGCACCTTGAGACACCAACTAGGTGTTTCCACAAGCCTCCAGGGTTTGTACCTCAATAATGATCGCTATGTCTGCAATCCCAGAAATGGAATGAGATGCAGGGAGAGGAGGAGAAGAGGAGGGACAACTTGGGCCAGCAGGGAGATATAAATAGAGAGGGAAGAAGAGTTTGCCTGCTATCTTCTATGCAGGAGCAATATTTCTTTCTTAATCTGGCAGTTTTTCCCGCTGAGCTCACACAAATATGCGCGCACACAAATAGACATTTCATTCGCGCAAAACACGGCCCGTTTTACCACCTGAACCGCTAACACAGCGGCACCAGACTCAGGTTATCGAGTGACCAGACTGACCCTGAAAAAGCTTTTTCCTGAAAAGCAAAGTGTCCACTGCACCGACAATCATTCAGCAAGTGATCTACAATCAAGAGATAACATTCCACTTCTGACAGCTCTGCAACACCCCCCCCCCCCCCCCCCCTCCCCATTCTGTGGAAAAAACAGCACCACGCCAAGGCTGGAAGGGCAGCCAGGGACACAACCAGACAGTGGACTGAGAGGCGAACTGACACACGCTGCTAGCAAGGATATATTCAAGGAATCCTGGTAGCAGCAGGCAAATCCCCACAGCGTTCGAGTTATACCCAATTAGCACGACGTGCATCCCCGCAATTCACACCCTGCTTCATTGACGTGGTTCGGGGAATCTGGAGGCCAAATTACACCGTGTTCCACTGACAAAACACACAGGGGACTTGACCTGCCGCAATCCTTCTCGCCAACGAACCACAAACACACCTTCGAAGTAACAACTCCATTTCTAACCTTTCCAGTGAAGAGTTCCCTGTGTGCCAAACATTGTCAGTGTTTGTTTTTCCTCTTCGGTGCCACGTTACTCCACAAACGTAGTAGGTGTGAGAGGAAGCGAAGCCTCTTTTTGGACAGCCCGAGGGCAGCAACTCGCAGGGCACCATTTGTGTCTGACAGTTTGGTATGGCACACACCCACTTTTCAAGAAGAAATGGGAGGATGGAGGTCTGAGTAAAAGGAATGGTTAGGAGTAAATTCTGATTAGTGCTTTCGTTTTTAAAACAGGCCAGGATGTTCAAAGCAACAGATTGCGCAATAGATTGACACGAGTCGGTTACAGCCATCAAGTTACCTTGAGGTTTCAAACAAATAGTTTCCACAAAAAATGGAAAAAAAAAAACTACGGCTATACCACTCTTGTTATAGCTGTTGCGATATATCAAATTGCACTTGTAATCACACGATTCACACATTTGATTTTGCAATCACAAAAGATCTGCTTTGAGGAAAATGTACTTGTATTTACTAGTATATATATATATATATATATTTCAAATGCCAATGCAAATTCTATGTGCCAATAATGTACATGACATTTTAGATAGACTTTTCCTGCTCTCTAAACCACACCTGATGTATAATTCTTAGTCGCCAAGATCCTAAAGCTTACAAAGATGGGTGGGGACATGAGGGTCTGTCTTACTGGAAATAATAATAAATAAAATAGCTTAAAGAAGCAGAGAAGGAAGAACATTAGGAAGCAATCCGATTAAATGTAACGCCTGGAATGGATGATCTTAGGATATTAAAGTTTTTTTTAAAGGCCTATAATTGAGATGATAGAATGTAAGACTTTTTAACACCCTGCAGAAATCCTGCTTTAATCAGATGCCTGAGAAACTGGAGGAGTATCAGGAAGTAGGGGAGAATAGTGTTAACACAGCTCCGTCCCTCCCTACTCGCTGGTGTGCACGGCCGTTTGTTTGGCTGAACGAAGCGCTGCAAAGTTTTGCTCTTGCTGATAAACAAACAGGCATTTCAGCTGTTTGGAAACTTCTCAAGTCAAGGTACGGAAACTACAAAATCACTCTTATTAAGGTGAAACTGCTTAAAAAACAACACAAGCAACTTAAAATATAAGCGATTAGATCATGTTATGTCATAGATGTTTGTTTGAAGTCCTTGTTTTAATACCATGATGGTGTAAAACTGTTGATATTAAAGTATATTAATAATTAAATGATATCTGATTCTGATCTGATATGACAAGTAAAGGTTATCATGTGAATCTCAGATTTGTTAAAGCTAAAGTTTTACTCTTCAGACTGGCCTCTGAGGGACCTGAGGGGTGGACCTTGCAAACTGAAGCAGATGCCAAATTTAACATCAGTGGAAATTCAGATGCTGCCTTATTCAAGTGGCCACTCCAATTCATTACTACCTCCATGCAGACTTGGCAGTGTTGATGTCCTTCCTGTTGCAACCGGGATGAAAATCCGGGTGCCCCGTATCATAGAGGGACTCAAATGGGGGATTAAGAGTATCTTTTCAAAATCAGATAAGGTAAATAAATAAAACTGAATTAAACGGAACTGATCATTGCATTTACAGATTTGCGTTAAAATCTCTTTATGGAGTTTGTAAGCTCACATACATTTTTGAATGTTGACATCAATTCTTATGAGCTGTCTCATTAAAACCCCATAAAGCCGCATGACAGGTTTATAAATGAAACCAAGCCAAACTTTGTCTTGGTTTCATTCTGAGTGTTGGAGAGGTCTTCTGGTGTGCATGAAGAAGCATTGCACTCCCGGTTATTGACCATGACATTTTTCACCATGCTCACAGTTTGCAAAAGGAGGTTGTGGTTGTTCATTACCACAGCAGCAGTATGTTAAGGTCCTGATTAACCTGATATCACCATACTGTTAGCTTACCCATAAGGTTTAGCCGGCATGTACTTGCTTGAATTGGTCACAGGAGAATTTCTAGCAAATCTGAGCTTGCTGGCCTCATGCAACCTCATCACGCCCACACCGAGCTGGCAGTACTTCAAGTTACTGTAACTTACTAGTGAATATAACGCCAAACTTAGCCTTCTTACACATAGACACTGGCATGCATCGGACTCCACGAGGAGAATTAAGTCCGTTCTTAAGAGGCACGCACTCACCTCCAAATTGAGCATATAGGCTTATTGTTGCAGGCTAAAAAGGCCCCTTCATTCTCCATTTTTAAAACTCGTTTGAAAACTTACTTTCACTTACTGGCCTTCAACCCATTTGATTTTGCTTATTTTACTGGTATGGTTTTTATCTGTATTTGCATTGCTTTATTGTGTTTTGTAGCAGCTGTTTTAATTAGAGCAAGCACTTTATAAATAAAGTTGAAGATGATAACCTTTGGACCTGTACTTGTTAAAGTTGTTAAATTCAGATAAATAAATTATAACCCTACTCATTTAGTATGCAAGAAATATGATTTAAATCACAGGGCAAAAAACAAAACAATAATATAAAGAAACCGAGCTTTAGCGGCTCTGGTATTAAGTGAAAGCATTTAAAAGTATTGCCATTACCTACATGCTGATTACATATCCCACTCTAAATTTACATGAAATGACGCACCAAACCTGCACAACCTCCCTTGCTTCAGCAATGCTGGTTTCAGTTACACAACTAGATGGAGAGGATCTGACAAAACCGCCAAACTCTCACAGCCCACAGCTCCAGAACGAAAACAAAGGTGTCAAAAGCAAGAGATAAAACTGACTCCATGCTGGTGTGTACGCTTATAATGTGTGCACAGACGTGTCATCGGTGTGCTTGTTTTGCCCCTTTTAGCAGCTGGCACGGCTGGAGGAAACATGCCTGCTAGGCTCCATTACTGAGGCCTAGTTGATCCGGCTCGGGCTAAGTCCTGAGGGCGGCTGGCTGAGAACACGGCTGCTTGTGAAAAAGGAAGGGAGGGTAGACGGATAAAATGATGATCGTTTCTAATCAGGGGACAGGAAAAGGACAAGGTCCCCTGACAAGAAGTCTTATGGAAAGACATTTTAGAGGATCGTGTCAAAAGTTGTGCTCAGGAAAGGAGAGTTTAAACAGTCATGGTATACGATCTGATAACACAAAGCCATTCTGGCACTTATACTACAGATTCAGTCCAGAATTTCAGCATTGTATTAAAGGATAATGAGCTGACTGAGAGTAGACAAGTCCTATAAAAACCATCAGAGCAAGATTTAAAACAGCACATGTGATTAAACAACCTGTGCCGTTCTATTTTGGGTTCAGTTTTGTCCAGGGGTCATTTATGCTGTTCCACTGCTTCCTCTGGCCTTACAAAAGAACAAACAAACTCTCGACATGGGGAGGGCAAGATGGGGATCAGCACATCCAAATATCCTAACGATTAATCACCTATTGTTTCTCTCACTGCCTTGACAGTAGACAAAATACATTCTGTTTACCAGTAGAAATTCGCCCACTGCATGGAATATTTCTGCTCAATAAAAATAGAGCAGATACAACTCCAAAGAAATCCTGCATATTATTTGAACAATTGATTTAAATAAGCATAATGAATGTGCATTGTTTTACAGAGAAGAGAACTATGCACATTCACTGTGCACAAAATAACCTTTTTAGGACGTTTGTTTATTTTTAATGAATATAGCTCACAGCTATTTATTAAAAAAAACAATTTAGTTTCTTAAAGAAAAAGCTAAATTGCATAAGATGAATTAATTACGTTTGATGAGTACCTTAACATCTCTGTGGTCAAGAAAACAACAGGTACTTGTGTAAGTCCCCACGAGGTAGCTGTTTTTTTTATAAAGGGAATTTTACAGGATAACTTAAAGATTATAAGTAAACTGGCACTGGTTTACGTTTAACCCCATGGAAAAAGGAGTGCTACTTAAGCCTGAAATTCACCACTTCTTTGCTTTCACATGAATGTGTGCCTGTGTGTTCTTGTCAGAGGGTGTTATCACTTCCAGCTAACCTGAGTCATCTTTGCCAAATCCAGGGAGGGACGCTGCTCCTGGGCATCCTCGGGCCTCCTGCGCTTCATAGCGATCTTTTTGTCGTTCAGCACACAGGGCTGGGACCTGCTCCGAGACAGACTCCCCTTCCCAGCAGCTCTCCTTCCCAGCTCCGGGGTGGAGTCCGGAGAGCTGGCCTCGGAGGCCTCTTCTCGCTGGAGCTCTGTCAGACTGATCTGCTCGTGGGAAAGGGATAGAGGCCTGAGGAGGACCTGACTATGGGAGTGGTGTGAGAAAACAGAGTTAGGGGACACCGAGGAGGCAGTGAACTGAAGGTGAAGAGGCAGCTGCTGGTTGAAGAGTGGCGGGTCCCAGGTTCTATCTGGGGGCGCGCTAGAGCACGAGGGCAAACTGAAGCTGGAGCTGCGCTGCATGGGGGGGAAATGGCCGGCTCCTCCTCGGACACTCCCCCCGCTATGGTACCTGCGTTTCTCCACCGACGTCCACACTCGGGAGCCCTGGGGCCTCCAAGACGAGCGGAACCCGCTGAACTCATCTGAGAAGGACAGGGAGCGACACTGCCGTTTGCTCGGAGGAGCTGCGGGAGCTTGGGTGGCGGTTGTGAAATGTGTCGGGTTGGGCGTCCCATGGGCGCAGTTCATGCCACTGTTACCCAGAGTGAGATCTCTGATCAGACTGGTGATAGCTGTGGCGCTCCCTGCTTCTTTGGCCCAGTGCAGGCCTCCGGGTTCGGGCACCACATCCCACAAGCTCTCCAAGCTGGAATCTCGAGCTTTCTGCTGCATGGCACAGCTTCGTCCCAAGTCCAACCATCTATCTGCCTCTGAAATGAAGCAAAACAAACAGACTCAGTCTAACTAGCATAAAAAAAATCTAAAGCTAGCAATACAAAGAGAAATCACCATTTTATTAACAGGAGTACAGTGACCTCCAGCTTATACACCAGTATTAACTAAAAGGGTGGCAAGCTTAAAGCAAGAACAAGCTGTCTGGAGCAATGAGGATAGATTATTGTCTGGTAACGGACTTTAAAGAAAACACACTGTCTGAAAATGAATGACAGGATTATCCTCATAGGAAAAAGCCAAACAGCAGTGGCAGTTAAACCTAAAAACTCTTGACTTCAAAATGAAAACTGTAATAAGTTACGCACGAAGTAGAACAGAGAACAGTTTTTAAGATGGCATGTTTCAAACATTTTCTAAACTGTGATACATTCCCTAAATTATCATGAAATGCAAAAAACATAAATAAATATTTCCTTTCTATTCTTATTAATTTAGGCCTGTTTTTATAACTGATGCTACTACTACTACTACTACTTTATTTATAAGGCACTTTTAAAAACAACAACAACAAATTGTGAAGACAAAAGATTACAATGGAAGCATGAAAAGGAATAAGAGCAAAAGTCTCAACATGTTTAAAAGCCAAAGAATAAAAATGCGCCTGAAGGTGAGTTTTAAAATGGACAATAAAGGGGCACTTCTAATCTGTAACGGCAAAACGTTCCATAACTTGAGAGCAGCGACACTAAAGCTCTGTCTCCTCTGAGCTTACGTTCAGACCTCGGTACTTGCAGGAGCAGCCGGTCAGCGGACCTGAGGCAACGAGCAGGAGAGTCTGGGCGAAGCAGCTCAGAGAGTAAGATGGAGCAAAGCCAGGTTAAAAGTTTAAAGCCATCCACGCTTTAATGTCTTTAAGACACAATAGTAGGGCTTGATGGAAAAGATGATTTTTTTATATTGGCATATGCATATCTGACTGTCAGCATAAAATGAAAGGAGATCCCATGTTTTCTGAGTTAAGCAAATGAAGAACAGGGTACCAAGATTGAGCACCCAATAATAGAGGAAATAAAAGCAAGTTTACAGGCATAGTTCTGTCCGAAAATAAGACCTACATCATGTACTGCAGCACCCATAATACCATGGAGGAGTGGGTGGGGATTCAAAATTAGCTAAGTAATAGTTGTAGTACCGAAGCAACCTACGACATTGAAGAGAAACACTCATGTGAAAACCACGTTGGGTCACCATGTAAACGAGATATATAAATATTGCTCCACGAGGAAGTGCAAGTGAGATGAATTTGCAGAATGGCCGACAAATTTTAGATTGCCTTTGTCCGTAAATCAGACGTTTGGGCACATTTTTTGTAATAAATATAAATATTCGAGTGAAATCAAATCAAAATGAGCTATATCAAGAATCGTATTGTATCGTGAGCTATGTATCGAGAATCGTATCAGATCGGTTTATCCTAGATGATACCCAGCCCTACTCAGTATTATGCTGAGTTTTAAAACCTGATCTGTGGTGGAATCAATGCAAATGTGTGGCATACAACCTCCCCTTAACTCTATTTTGCAGGAAAAAAACAAAAACATTTAGCTGTAACCAAAATTAAATTCCTTCATTGGCACATAATCAAGGCCAAATGAAGAGGATTATGATACTTTTCAGTTTGAATTAGTGAAACATTTAAAATACTGTGTATCTATTTCCTTCCACTTCACAAATATGTGCTACTTGTGTGTTGGTCTTTACAGTCAAGTCAAGCCCGAGCCGGTGGGCAACGTCTGGCTCACGAGATAATTTCCTATTTCTATTATTAATGACCGCCAGTGGGATACATAATGTCCTTTACAATCATATTACATATCCTAGGGCTGGAACGATATGGCCAAAACTTAAGAATGATATATTTTGTAATTTCGGTCGATACATATATAACGTACGATATCCATATAAACAAAACAAAAGCCTCAGAAAGACTTGTGACGTTGAGCTCCTCCTACTGCATCCAGAAGCAGTTTAGGTATAAACCTGCAGATTAAAACAGCTTGGCTCCGTTTGGTTGTTTCTATGTGAATTACTGTTTTCTCTGCGAAGGTTTGGATTTGATTCCAGCTTCCTCGTTTCACCTGTAAAGGTGCATGAGTGGGTGCGTGTTTGCGAATGTGCTGGATGAATGTAGTTATAGTGTAAAGAGCTATGAGTAGTCACAAATCAGCCCATTTACTTTCTACCACTCAGAATTTAGCAACAAGCATTATTACAATTGCTGGCAAGAAACAATGCAAGCAAACTCCTCTGACGAAATAGAACAGGTAGTTTGTGTGTTTGTTTTTGGATTTTTTTAAAAGTAAACACAAAAGTCGTCTATTTCAAGTTTTTGGCCGCTTCTGTGATTGACGCTGACACCTCTTCTCTGTAAAATCAAATCAATCTAAAATAGATTCAAGTTAGTGGGTTTTATAACATGACTAACCTGTGTAACAGTTTAAGGGCTATGACCACTTTTTGAAAGGCAATGTAACACCTAGTGTTTAATGACCAGAGCGAAGAAGTTTAAAAAAAAAAAGCCGTTTTAGGAAGGGATTTGGCCATGAAGTGCTCATCTAGAGCAAGAAGTTAAGCAACCTCAGTATGACTCAGTGAGATCACATTGTGTTTACGTTGATCATTTTCCACACGAGTGGCTAGAATGCAATCAGAAAAACCTCACATGAAAGTCTTGTCTTTACTCATTTTCTGATAAACAAATTGTTTCCAAAGGAGGGAAAAAAAACGCATTTCACAACTACAGATAAATCTTTTTTCTCCTCCTCTAAACGGAGCAGGCAGGGTGATCAGTTTTTTTTTCTTATTAGGAAATTCTGAGAAGTCCGATAAACACAGGCTGATGTGTTTAAAAATCAGATCAGCTATAACGGCATATAAAGAGTTATAATACACGAGAAACCACCGAGTGAAAGAGCTGGACAGAAATATGCTTTGAAAAGCAGAAGGATTTGCCAGCTCTCTCATCATCAGCATGGAGGTCTACCACACAGCTGCAGGAGATAATACCCAGACTGTAGAGTGCCACAGCTGCTTAAGATACTAAGCCAAATGAATCAAGCGGGGCTTTTGGTAAAGAGGTCTTCCTAGCAGGTCTAAATCCTAACGTCTTGATACCCGTCTAAGGTATGACATGCTTTATCGCTGACTGAAACAACTGTTTTGGTGCGAACTAACGACGTGTACGGGAAGCGTCAGCGATGACCTCACGGGGATGTTAGAAAAATAACTCGACAAATGGATATCGGGATTTGGTCCAAAGGGCCCGTCTGTTTTAGGGCAAGAGGCGGAACGAACTACTGATGCGACCCAATAGGCATGCTTCAGTGGCAGGGATTAACAGTGGAAAACCAGGCAGGCACGCTTCTATTAACCCGTGACAGGTTTCTGCTAAAAAGAAAAGGAGTGATGGTGGAAGCATTTTATTTTACTGTAGCACGTCTGTTAAGCAAAGGGAAGTAATTACTGCAGCTTCAAACAGACCTGGGGGAAATTGTTTGACATAGGCAACAGTGTATTCAATTACAGTTCACTCCCATGAGAATGCTGTTGCAAACGTTGTATGGAGGCAGGTGCGACCCTTATGGTGAAATAAGGGGACGCGTAACAGATGGAGAAAGGGAGAAAGTGGGAGAGACCGAGCTAAACAACAAGACAGTTATAGTCAGGGTCACTGAACTTGATTGTCGGACTTATCAAAGCACTGAGGAGGCAATTTATTAGGCCAATGGTTTCTCAAGCCTTATATTAACTGGTGTCACCTCAGCGCACTTAGACAGAAATTTTAAGAAAACCAGAATGCAACAGAACTTGGAAAATGATTCTTATCACTTGTCGGGCGAGTGACTGCTAGAGAGGTTGCAATTTTAGTTCTGAGCGTTCATTTATTACTCAGAAACTTGAAATTTCCTAAGTTTGCAGTTGGAAGTAAAAGAAAAAGGCCTCGACGTCAGAATTCTCAAGCAGAAAAACACGTTTAGGGTCACGATACCTTGAAACATCTAGATGGCCACCTTGCATGTAACACCTACTGACAGCCATTACAAAAGTAATTTGTTTCCACTTCTGATTATCTAAATATAATTTAATCTCCCCTGTTTGAAGTTCCCAAGTGTTAACAACCAGGCGATAAATGGATCGCTTCCAGTTTGTAAAGGGAGTTCCGAATGTTCCTCACTTGCAGCATTATCTCTTCATTACAGATAGTTCTGTCGTAATTTGCCCTTTGCAAATAATCAAAATGGGGAGCCAAGCAACACCACTGGCACTTTGTAAACCGGGCAATTAAACTATTGTGTTTAGAACTTAGAAATTTGAATTTTAAACACAGAGAAAGAAAAGTGAGAACAACTTACCCACTGTTCCACAGGAGAAGAGGGTGGTCCCTCTGCTCATTGTGTGGAGATCACTCTGTGGAGAACAAGCAAACAGTAAGCAAGACACAAAACAAACTTTGATGCAGGAAAAGAACATTTCAGCAATGTTACCCCTCAAGCAAATAAAGATATTGACATACATTCTAGTCATTAAGAAGCCATGAAAATATACCCTCCACATACTTGGCATACTTCTTATGTAAAACATCCATCTACCTGATGTTGGTTTATTTTCATCAAAATTATTGTTTTAGCGCACAAGACTTGTTCCCACCGTTATTGCGCTTTATTATCAGAGCGGGCGGATATTTTCAAGTTTTGAAAACACAAACAACCCGCAGCCAGGCAGAAACGAGATGGGGAAGTAGTACGTGCTCAGACGGCTAATTCTGACCCTTGGAACATTCATCAACTTAAAGAGTCAGACATTTGACCCAAGAATAAGGAGAAGAAAGCTAGAACCAGAAAAAAAAAAAAAAGAAAAGAATACATTTCATCAAGACAACTGAAACCAAGCAGCAAATTAAAACAACCCAGGTGCTAAAACAGTTTGGCGCTCCCCAACCTGACTCAGCCTATGTATAGTATTAATTAAATTCAGTGGTCTTAGGTCTGAGGGAACTTGGTCTCCAATTTGACCACCAAGGCTCACTTGTCAGTCTGGGTGAATGTGGCACGAGATGTGATTTCTAATTTGAACGTGGATTAAGTTACACATCTTGAAGGAAGCCAAATATGGCTAACATTTTGTGGACCTGTGGTCTGCTGACTAAAAAACCAAACTTGCACAACTATTAGGCAAGTGGGTATTTTGACCATATCATCATTTTTAGAGGCAGATTTTCTAATTCCACGCAGGATAACTTGAATGCTTAACGGATTTAACATTCGATGTGTAACAGTGTGATGAGGAGGATGTGGTCTATGGTGTTCAAAACCCTATATCAAGCTGTGCATTATTATTTAGACAGCTTCTCTTTTAGGCAAAATTGGCCAAAAAAGAGAATTTAACTGACTGAAAAGTCAAAAAGTACCAAAAGCCTCTCAGAGGAATGCAGCACTGTTGTAATTGCTAGATATCGGGCTGTGTTCACAGAGCCGTCAACGTTTTGTTGCAAATACTCAACGGGGTCGCAAGAGACATTAGAGAGAACCAAGATGCAAATTAACTTCCAATATTAGAGAAGAATCCATGACCTTCCAGTTCTGTCATTTTCCAAACTGCACCTACCTGAAGAATCTACAAGATGTTCAGTGCTCAGAGACATGGCCCTCCAAAGAGCATGTATTATCACACACCTTCACACACTTCTCATAAAGTAATTACATAAAAGGCATCTCTGAATCAAAGTTTGTCCCAAATGTCTCACAGGCCCATTTTCTAACAAACAGCTGTAGATAAATATGAGAAATAGCTGAAAAATAACCCACTGGAACACAAAAGTAGAATTATAACGCAATATAGACCATCTCAATATAAACCATATATTCTTTAATCTTTATCTTATATCTCTTTAAAAAAAAGTCTTGATATTATATTGGCCAGCCCTACAGGAGAACGTGAAAATCTAGCTTCTCACCTAAACTAGTCCATCTATACAGTCAGAGTTATAATTTAAAAGAGTAAAACAATGGCTGACAAAGCCCACGTTTATCTTGCCTCCACGCAAAGTGAGGATGGTAAGGAAGACAAAAAAGATCTCCAAAATGTACTGTTGAATTTAAGTCATGGTGATAGAGACTGTGGTATATATCTTAAGCCTGTACATTATATACAGTCTGCTAAAGTCGTATTCCAAACCAACAATTGAAACATTATCTGATGGGAAAACTATATATAGAAAACCATTGATCCCCAGTTTACTACCAACACGGCGCTAATTTGTTAAACAATACCTGGAATGTAGAAAAGCAATATCCCTTTCTTTTCATGAACACGCCTACAGCATGTTTTCTGGGAATCTGCCTTGTGAAGACCTGGAGGTGGTGGCGTCACAAAGGATAAAACTGAATCGCCACAATATGGCTCATTGCTTTCACTCACCTTGGTGTTGTTACCACAACAAAAAGAAAAAAAAAAGTTTTCTAAGTTACAGGTAGATACTCTATAACAGAGGACAATGGTTTGCCAAGAATAAATAAATGGCAGAAATCAGATACGTCAGACCTTAATAACTGCGTCGAGTGAAACACTTCAAGCTCAATACATAAAATCACCAGATTTTTTTCCAGTCCAGTAACGTCGTTTTTCTCATGCCCTAATGGGTGGATGTCATAACCGAGGCATGCAGAAGGAATTTTAAGTTGAATCATTCTTGTTTTTAATCCCCATTTGAGTGGATGGATGATCTTTTTCATTTATTTCATCAGTTAAAGCTATTCTCTTCCTGGAAAAACAAGCAGATATGTCACACGTCCACCTACGCACCCATAAACAGCTAATCCAAATGGTTGAAGGTCATACAAACACAGATTCCTATTCCAGCAATGTCGTCTGTCTACTTTGATGCCAGATGCAGGCTTTATTCAATGAAGTCATCAGGAATTATACCATGTTGTGATATCCTTTCAGTGGAGCTGAACTACCCTGTCTCTTGTAGGCAGGGGGTGTATGCAAATGTCCTTTTTATTGGCTTTCAGAACTTTTAGAACACCAACAAAAAGAAGCACACTACCGTCCATGTTGGTATATTTAAGGTCATGTTTTGTTTTTTTGAACAAAATAAAATGTTTTTGGGAAAGACCTGACATGGTCCTTCCAGTGAGGATGTAGACTTCCAACTAAAGCAGCACATTCAGTTCTGGATTACTCATTTAGATTATGCAAGTGTGGATGTTGGACTAGCTCTGTGATGACTTCTGTACCAAATGTAAATTGAAGGTTTGTTTTCTGTGAACCCGAAGGTAAGGTTTGTCTCACCAGCTGTCTGTCGGAGCTCTTGGACGTTACATCATTGACACCCTTCTTCTTTTCCAGTGTTTTTGAGAAAATGATCACCATGTTAGCGCGCAGCCCTGCTCCGGGGTGTTCAGGTGCAGAAAAAAGCCACGGGCAGCCATCTTTACACGAGGGCGGAATGCAGATGGTGCATTTGGGTGAAGTGAATCAGCAGGTTGTGACCTCCCATCTGAAGAGAGCAGCGCTGATGAAGCAATCGAGGTAGGAGTGTCTCTTTTAATACTTCAGCTGATCCCTGTGTAAAAAAAAAAAAAAAGAAAAGAAAGAACATTAATACCAAAACAAGACATGCTGCAATTTAGAACAAAAACAAAAACACTGAGATCAGCCTTTTTTCCATCCTGCAGAGAGATATCCTTAAACACAGTTGTATCGCCTTCAGCCATATTAGGCAAATAGAGGCTTGTAAAAGTTTGTTCAAGGTAGAGACTGAAATTAACTGTAATAAAAATCTAATATTATCCATCTAAAATGACATCAATCCAACTCCTCCCAC